>NW_010523728.1:7806-96887 GCF_000687285.1 Phaethon lepturus | reverse complement strand
CCCCAACGTCCCCCTTCTTTTGGCCGAGCACCACGCAGGCCGGCCCGGAGCAGCGCTTTGGTGAGCTGGGCGCACCTGCGCGGCGGGGTCCCCTCCAGCCCACTGCCCACCCCAGCTACTCCCCGGGAGGCCGAGCGAGGACCAGAGCAGGCCCCGCGCTGCGCAAGCACTGCTCGGCACCGTCCTGGTCACAAATCGAAAAACGCAGCCAGCTGCTGTGAAGAAAACTAACTCTACCCCAGCCAGGCTCAGAACACTACTTTAGCCCAATGTCATACAATTTTACTGTCGATGATGGCTCACAAATGACAAATCTGATACAGCTATTTTATTGTGGCACCATAGCAGGAAAAATATTTTTTTCAGGATGGGATGTATGACCCTGTGTTCAGTGAAAGCCCAGACTTCGGCCACATAAAACACCTCCACATGCTGAAGCATGATGCCTACTCACACCGATCTGTGCACTCACCTACACATAACTCATCAAATTCCAACGTGACTCCCATGCCTCATTCAAACAAACTCCCCCCCCCCTTAAAGTTGCAGATTGCATTTGATGTTAGTTTAATCTGCCTCCTACAACAAATGACAAAATAATTTGGCCTAGGGGCTCTGGCTGACCTGTTTCAATCTGTAACAAGCTATCCGTCTGAATCTATTTTCAACAGTATGAAAACAGACAGGGGTATGAACTTGTTCACCGAGGTCACCTAGTCAGCTCTTAAAATAGAAACAGGAAAGGTATTTCAGATGGGAAATAGCATACATAAATGTTCACCCGGCAGATGAAGGGTTCCCCTCCATCCTCAAAGCTTTCGTACCAGTATCCGTACCCGCAGAAAACACCAAACGTAAGTCTTCCAGGCCACAAAGCCCTTTCGACTCTAGTTTTGAGAAGACTGAGCAAATGCAAGAGTTTGACTCAAGTCTTTTCTGGCATTTGCATTTTCTAGGAGGAAGAACTGACAGACTGTCAAATCTGAGGGCTTCTTCCAGCCAAAAATCAACGGCCGCTATTGAACAGGGGAGTGGCGGAGTGAGGAAGGTTCATTTCTGAACCTGCAGAATTCTGCTGCAATGGCAGAGGCTGATTCTTGCTACCAAAGATTCGTGTGTATTCAAGTTCCTAAAATTCCCCTCAACACTGAATCTTGGCTCACAAATAAAGATCAGTAAAAGTACGTAAAGTACAAATCAACATTTGCAGGACTCTCATTGCCAGGAGGAGTGAAAGGCTTAGCTGGCTTATTTTGCATACAGCAGAGATAGAACAGATGCAGGTATTCACTCGCATTAAGAGTTAAGTGTCAAAGTATTATAATGATTTAAACCCTGGCAAATTGGGAGTAAAAAGTAAGTAAATCAACAATTAACTTTTAATAAGGACAACTGCAGGAACGGTTTTCTAAGCAGGAAACACACACCGAAGAGGCGAGTCTGGAAACCCTTACAGGAACCGCTACCGCCCGAGTTCAGCTCCACCAAAGGCAGGAGGAGGCTTACAGAGCGCAAGATGAGGATGGAACCAGACAGGCGTTATACCCAAGCGCGTGTACTTTTCTGAGAAGCTTTGGACGTTCTCGGCAGGATGAGGTAACTAATATGTTTTGCTAAAAGAATCACATCAAACCAACCTTGAAAATGAACTGCTTTAGTGTAATCTTCATGCTGACATGATGACAGCCCATGAAAGCCTGGGGTTATGAGCTGTTACTCCAACAGCTTTGGACACGGTCAGTAACTTGAAGATATAAAAGCTGAGACTTCTGTTTCAAGCAGACATGCTTCCAATCAGTTATTACTTCTATGCTGATGCTACTATGAGTTAATCATTCCTGTAGCGATACCTTACTGTAGCTGCCACATTATTTCCGCAACAAAATTAGTGTGTTTGATATGTGTTTAGCAACACTCTCACCACTTACGGTACAAGTGCAGCGTTGGAATGAATAGCAGGAAGGGTGTTATTATGCGAGAGGCTAAAAGTACAATCTGCAGCAAAAATTAGGGTGTCTGACAGTGAATAAAGAAGTTAGAACAAAATCCTATTACTATAAATGACATCTCCCACAGTTATGTCTCATTCCTATAAGAAACTGATTCTCAGTGGCATTAGCAAGACTTTAAAAGACGACACTCCACATTTCGCAGGCGCATAAGGACAATTTCAGAACTCCGGCCAGAAGCTGGCTGCAGGCTACATCATCCTTCCCCTCCGTGTGCGGGGGTGAGCTTACAAAAACCACAAACTACGATGAGAATAGGAAGCAGCCCACGGGTATGAGCAAAAAAACCTATTCTGCAGCTTCTTCTTACTTCTCCATATAGAAGCAGATACTAAATGGTGTTGAGTACTCATTTTACTGAGCTGCTGTCTGCTGCAGTTTAGTCCAAAGAACTCGTGTCCGTTTTCTGGCGGTGTGTAACTGAAGTTAACGCTGACTTCCCGTGAATCTAAAGAGCTCACCTGAAATAGTTGTTCATTTTAGCTTAATACCTGCAGCAGAGTAATTTCACATACCAAGCATCCACCTTTCTATTACCAAATTTATCTTATTCTTAAGGATGTGACTTTCTTTGCCTGCTCTATCATCAGATGTTATTGGCATCACACCAGAAATGCAACAGCTTAGCACTTACACTGAAGCCACTCCCGTGTCAAAGGGATCAGTAAACCACTTCTCATGCCACAAGCCCAACCCTAAAGCAGATCAAGCAGTATTTCGTGCAAATATGATGAAAGTAGAGTGTACCTTGATGAGGAAGCTGCACGAAAACTGCAGATTTAGAGCAAGGCAGAGAAGCTTCACAGACACAGAATGAAAGAAAAAATGTTAAGTGAATAATGTCCATGACAAGGGGAAGGGGAGGAAAAGAGATGATAACAGACAAAACATTTATAAACAGTGATCTTGCCTAGATGTTTCCAGATACAAGAAAATAATTTTTCATGTATCTGCAACTTAACATGTTTGTAACCATAAGAAAAAACTCACTTAGCTGAAACTGTTTCTTGAACTCAGTGTGACAAAGTAACTCAGCACTGCTAAATACTTGATTTTCTTTTCAGTAGTTCTCAAATCAGAGTAGGTGGATGATAGATCTGCATCCCTTATTAGCCCCATAGTTGCCTTGCTGTTTCAAGAAATCCTGTGGCCCACCTTTACTTCATATTCTGTAATTCTTTCACCAATGATTTTTATCTTGGCAGATACTAGGTTTTCACTGCTTAGTCCCTCACTCCTGTCTCTACAGTGTGAACATGTACAGCAATGGCAACGCCATCACACACCTCTAGGCACAGTTAATGAGAATGCAAAATCCATGTATGCAGCTATGGAGCTGTATAAAGTGCCAGAAGACCAATTAAATTTTTAATACAATTAAACAGCTTAAAAAGCAAAGCATGTTTTATGCAAAGTTGTGGTGGTTAACATACCAACTTAAACTAGTGAAAATGTACGTTGATTAAAGTGGAGCAATGTAATAAACATGGGATAAAGGAGCAAAATGAAAAGCTCCATGTTGTGACCTGGTCCACAATTTGAGAAGCGGGAGGTCCCCTGATCAAACCCCAAGTCTTTGTATTCAAACTGCTAAAATGAAGCAAGAATGCTCAAGGAAATAGGCAAGACACTAATAAATAGTAAGAGATGATGGGAAAATACCACTTAGATTAAACATTAAGCACAAGGCTTTCATAAAATAGTAATCACTTAAGGCTGTTTCACACTAGCTGGAAACACCTACAAAGGCTGATTGAAAAAAAAGGAACCATTAGTAATCTCCTGGCCTCCATATCAGTCTTTTAAAACTTAGTTTCCAAGCAAACCATGCACAGAGTGTCATAAATGCATTACCACAGACTCACTAGTATCTTGAACACGTTCACTAGTTCCTAACCTCATTTGTGGAGATGGGTGCTCAACCAGCGTTTGATAAAAGCCATCTGTTTGCAGAACACTTGAAAGAAATTTTTGACAAGCTGGATTAATTCTTTCCTCTTAGCTAACAAAGGAAGAAGGAATAGAAAGTGAGGCATAAGGAAGGAAGACATTTACATAGTAAAATGCTTTTTTCGCTAGTAGAGGGCCTAATCCTGTATCATCACTTCATCCTTGCAAAAGAACTGCTGGGGTTGCCACTTATGTTACATTCTAAATGGAAAAATGCTGCCCATAACGTACTTAGTTTCACACTGACAGCAAAGTCCATTTTTTTCCCTTTAATTTTATCCTTCTCCCTGTTCTAATATCACAGATAGTACTTACCTGTATACTAAATAAGAAAGTTTCTATCGAACCACTTTCCCATAATCTTGGTTGTTATCTGTACCTGCAGTGTATTAGGACTTTTTATACAGAACTATTTCTATATACATGATGAGTTGCATGACAATATAATACAGTGGATGCATTATATATTCGTAACATATAATGGACATTGTAAAATGTTAAATACAACAGCAGTCTCTAAAACTCCTTTAAAGTCAACTTTTTCCTGTTCTTATTACTCAAATCAAATGGGATTCCAGGATGCAACCAGTAAGCCCCCGTCAGGCCAGTGCTCTTTCACTTGTTCTTGGGCAGGAATACAAAACAATGGCAACAACTGTCTCCTTTAGGCTAGAAGTGTTCCTGATAAAGCAGCGGAAAGAGAGGTGCCAACTGTGGAAAATACACTTCACACTTTCTCTCCCCACTTGGGATGACATTATTTAATGTAATAAATCATCCTGAACTGTCAGGAAACTGGAAAGCAAATCCTGTTTTGAGTCTATTTAGACTGACAGACATCTTAAAATATAATTTTAGAACATAGCATCAGTCTATCAAGGTGATCTCCCCAAATTGAAACAATTAAGTTGGCTTCTCATACTGGGAAAAAAGCAAGTTGTAATCACTTTTCACCGCATGAAATAAAAAAGAAAACACTATCCCCAAATTACTCCAACACAGAGTACTGTCTTACTTCTCTGCATGTTGCACCTCTGCACTACTCATCATACTGAAGAAAACACATGCATAGTGCCTGTGAGAAAACTGGCAATGTGGAAGACCAGATTTCTTGAATAAAGCTAAGTACAGCTAAGTAGAGCTTATTTCAGGGCTAGCAGAAACCAGCGAACAACAAGAGAGTGAAAAAAAACCAAAACACCTCTGTAAATATTATATCCAAATACAAGTAGTTGCTAGCCTTCCATCAAGGTTAGAAACAAAGCAGAAATAAAGGCAGATTGACTTCAGTGTTCACAACTGCAATAGTTAAATCATCACGTAAGAAATATCACACAGTATAATCTTTATGACAAAGAAGAGTAAAGAATTTCCTCAATGTATGAGACACTAATCCAAAAATCACTTCAGGAAGAGTCTTCATGAAGATTTCTTTGACATAAATTCCATTTTCTTCCTATATTTAATTTCTTCTAGCTTATGCTTCATCTGCTATGCTGAATATTTTTTACTCTTTTTTCATTTTTCACCCTGAAAATCCATGCTTTTAAATTTAACCTCTGCATTTCCCTGTAATTCCCTTCTCCCCAAACCAGAAGGAATTTAGTGGGTTTACCCATTTACTGCCTTTGATGAGTGTTCTTTTCTTGAATGCTTTCATTTTATCAGCAGCATATTTCTGGCAATACAATAGTCTGAACTGAGCCAGTATTCCATACGTATCGACATGAATACTCTTTTTTCCTTCGAGGGAGAGCATAACCTCTGTATGACGCTGCCTATATCAGCACTGACCTTAAATCATATAGTCAATTGAAACTGAGTCAGCCCAGACACACTCTTCCGCGGCACAGTTCTGGATTATTTTTCCCAGTATGTGCTACCTTGTAGTACCCGGAGAGGTATTATTCCTCTTGTGAAATATCATGATTATATATTTATATTTCTTAATTTTCAAGGCTCCACTGCTGCGTGTGTCCCATATTAAGATGCAGCTGTTATTTGTTCTGATGCACTTAATGCTATTTCCTTCACACATAAGGGCTTGGAAGACAGCTTTTGTGCTGGACAAAATCCAACATCTGAAATGCCAGTGTAATAGCTCAGTAAACAGTTTAATATTCTTTTGACTCAAGAATGCAACAACATCTGATGCACAAACACATCTGACGAGACAACGAGGCTGAGTGTTTGGCTACAAAAACAGTAAATTCAGTACATTTCCCTTACATATGTGGTACCAGAACAGCTACTGACCTGGGGAGTGCTGGGAAGTTGCAAGCGAGGTCATGGAATTGGAAAGGTTAAGGTTCGCAGTAATGCTAAGCTGGCTCTGCACTGCGGGAGGATATGGAGACGTGGGCGTCAGGAGAGATTCTTCACTGGTTTCCTCATCGATTCCAGGCAAATACGTGTCAATCAAGGCATCAAGAAACTTCACTATGAGCTCAGCATAGTCTGGGATTTGTGTTTGCTGTGGGTGATGGGGAAAAAACCACCAAAAATCAGTTCTTTTCTTTCTACTTTTCTTTCTACTTTTCTGTCAGTACGAGCTTTGCCCCAGAAAGCGCTCTAATATCACATCGGTTTTGCCTGAAAATTTTAAAAAGCATTTGATCTGAGTATCTGTAAAAACTTATTTGTGATCTTTTCCAGATTAACTTAAACGCACACATTAAAGACCACTCGGTGTAATTTCAGCAGTGTGCGGCCGCACAAGGTCAGGAAAGAGGGGCCGTTTCATCCCTGAGGCGGACTGCCGCAGCTACCTGGCCCCTAACATCCAGAACGCTGCCTGCTCTGCTCAGCTCTTCTCGTTACGATGACTAGAGGGAACAAATAGCAGTACAGATGGTCAGTGCTCGATCTATTTGTTCTGTTGTAACAGAAAATTTAACCTTACGCAATTATCATTTTTATCAAATTAATCCTTTACACTGTAAGATACACATAATAAACTAAAGACTTTCTGAGTGACGCTGTACGTCCCAGGCCCCTCACTGAACCTGGCAGCAGTAAAAGGTGTATTTACACACCTGACTGCTTTTACCCAGCTTTGGTAAATTGACCTTACCAAGTCTATCAAAATACGTGATGCAGGCTCGGAAACTGTTTTCGCTACAGACGTCAGCCTTATATTACTAACTTGCTGATATTCTATGACTTGTCATTTACGTGCATCTTTCCCGGAGCACCAATGTGCCTTACACAGAAAACGAAGGCAAAACACTCATGAACTTAGATATAGTGTACTGTTCTTACCTTAGAAAATGGGCCAGCAAACCTCCATAACCCATTAAATCCAAAACCTACAGCAACAAATTGAATGTTAGCACAAACAGAGTTTTCAACTCACAGAAAACAGCTAGAAAGTACACACAGTACATCACTTGGATTTCCTTAGGCATGGAAATGAAGTATTTTGATTTGGAGATACAACACTACATTTTGTCCAAACCATGTATAAAAAAATTAAGGTCTTTAAATTTAAAACATCTTGATGATGTTTTAAAAGGTAAATTTAGCATGTGAATACACATCCCATTTTAAAAATTCTGTCAACGTTTAAGTTCTTCTCAACTGTCATCTGTTTCTTATGGATCTTCTTGGCAAGTTTCCGATTAATGACCATAAAAAAAAATTTAGGGCTTAAGTGTTCAAGTGCCACATTCAAGTGAGCTTGGGCACTGAAAAACAAACGTTACTCTATGGCATTTATCAATAACTGAACCAACCCCTAACTTACAAGGTTAACTTAAAACTCATAATTTATCACCACCATTCATGTTTTGAATTTCTTTAATTTGGTTAGTGGAAACAAAATACTGAGTTTCAACTTCTTTTTACTCACATAGATGGTGTAATACTTTTAATATTTGGTGCACGACTGCAGCAAGCAGTTTTAATATTCATGTCAGTAGGGTTTGTTAATACACAAACATTTATTTTTACTAGGATATATGAAGTTGGAGCGAGATTGACTGTTCTATTAGGGCTGCAATTCTGAAACATGTCCAGTAGTAAATCTAACTCAGAATACAACAGTTTTTTAAAAAATTGGAAAATATTTACTCTGTAGATAAGAAGTTTGGTATTGGGGTGGAGACTCTTCATGGTAGACAACACTCTGGACGATCCCATGAATTGGATTCAACAAATTCGGATCCTGGCACAGCGATAAAAGGGTATTGATCTTGGAATCCAACAAATTATGCCTGAAGAAAAGAGAAGTGGCTTATTTTTTGCTCATTAAATAAAATAAATCTGCAGTTCCCAACTGACTGTAGGAAACAGCAGTTACGGTGTCATTTTCAAAATCGCAGCTATTTTAGAAGTAGAAGACAATTCCTATAAATGTTCAGTGAGGACTCTTACGATGTGTAGCACTTTCAAAAAACTGTACTAACAATATAACCCATTAAAGCATACCTATGCAATACTTCAAATTGCAAATATTTTAATTACTTTCAACCAAAAATTACTCACTGGACTTGTGTACATGTCAGAGCTGTAATTTCAAAGAAGCTTTTTAAACTTGTGGGGGCACGGTCTCAGTTGAGCTCCCTTGCAGAACTCATGTGTCATTCGTTTTTTTTAATACAAATGCCAGTTACTTATAATTGTGGTTTCCGTAACACATGGAACTTGTCTGTACTTTGACCATTACTTTATGAAGCCAGAAAAAGGTAGCATTATTTCTAACTCATGCACAGGTCCGTTTTAAAAGTCTTACTCATGCTCACTTCTGATAGTTGGGCTTCCCTTACGTACACCGACTCCAGTGAACTCTACTTTTAACTGCTATCTAAAGAAATACATCCAAATTCTATCTTGAACTATGCTTTAAATCAGTTTTGCTATGCACTTGGGCTCCTAATTAAAAAACCTGGTCCGACTGGGGTGAAAATAATACTTAAGAGACAGTATATACTGACTTGTATAGAAAGCTACATGAACATATTAAAGCGTAATCTGACTCTCCGCAGTCGCAAGGAAGCGATAAAGCCATGCGAAGTCACGAGAGAAATGGCAGCAATGATGCTGAAAGCTCTTGGAAGAAACTGATGGCTGTACAGACAGGCTCCCTAGCAACAGCGGTACAGCCTTCTCCCACGCTCTGCCGCCCTGCCTGAAAATCTGACGCTGAAGAGCGCTTTTGGGGACCATCTGCAGCAGTGCTATCTGAGGAGGCCTATTCTAGTACGAACATTATATTCATTTAACACAGGGAAAAAGGACGATTCTCAAATTGCTATGGACGTTTGTCTCAACAAGGCACGGACAGATTGCAGCTAGTAACCTACAAATGAGTAAGTACCTTGTACGTGCTTGTCCTGGTCCAGAGACCTTTTAAAGGACTGGCCAAGTACAGAGTCACCATAAACAGAATTTTAGATACTTACACAACAGGAAAGACCTTTGGGAAGACAACACTGGCTTCTGCTAAATACTCATACAGAATCCGCTGGTCAAACTCATCAGTAGTGTACTTCACTAACGTTGCCTGTCATAATGTAAAGCATTAAATTAGCATGCTTCTAATTTAATTTGAGTAGTAATAAGCTTCTTGTTGTTGTTGTAGTTTAAGGTTTTAAGATTTCTGGAGAGCAGAAAGCAGCATTACAAAAGATTAATTTATGTCATCTTCGGACACGGAATCAAGTTATTTTACATGTATGTGGGAAACAATAAGAACAGTTGGTAATAGCTTCTATTTTGCAAAACATTCAGCCAGTGCGTTTTTGACAAAATGGGCAACTGAGCCTTTCTGAATTATATCAGGAACTGTAACTGTATTGGTACATCTGAGGAAAGCAGTATCATACTGTACCTATATTACTAGTTAATAATTTAAAAACCGAGTTATGCTGGGATTCCAACAATTTTCACTTCTTAACTTTTTAAGTATAATATATTGATATCCTTTTATTATATGAAATTAGTTTGTGACAAAAACCTGCCGGGAAAAAGGGAAAATTGTTGGACATGTTCTACAAAACAATACAGAATAATCAAAATTCAGCTCTCAAAGAGCATGTAAATACATTTCTAAAAGTGATTCCTATAAAGTTTGAAGAAAGGCAACAAAAGAACAGACGTGCACATCACAGTGATTCTGATCCATATGAATTCAGAAACACTGCAAGGAACATGTATGGTTCTTTGAAAGATTAAAAAAATATCAAAAAATAACAGACAGTAATACACAGCAAGAAGGCTTACGAGAACTGTAAGCAGCAGTGCTTGAATTTTTGGGTCAGTCAGAACTTCTTCATCTAGGAGGACATTTGACTCAGAAACAGAAACTTTTCGAAGATGTGGGTGTTGCTGCGGTGATATTCTCTGGGTTTCTGCCAGATTAAAAAAAGAGCAACTCATCCAATACAAAATAAACCCAAACCAAAATAGAATTAGCTCTTGCACAACAAATTCAGTCATATGCAAACTTCAGAGTTCACCGGCCTTTTCATAAAGTATAAAAGCAACAACTATGCTGTCACACTGGCGGCGCTAGATCATTACATGGGATGTATTACCAAATGGTACGCAATAACCCCAATTTCCTATTCAGTGAAATACAGGCCCAGGGGTGGCAAGTACCATATTCGGGGTCAGGCAGCAGGCTGACATCAGATACAACAGAAGAACCCTGGTCTTGCATTGCAATTGGGGATGGGGGCACAGGAAGCAGATGTGGGAGAAGATGAAGAGAGGCATTCTAGGCATTAGGTCACGTTCCATCTCCTGCAGAAATCTGCAGCTAGGGCTTATTAACTTACAAAAAGCCAAATTTTATTTATTTCATTTTGCTCCTGTATCCAGTAGTTTATAGCTGCCCCTTATTCTGCGCCTGCAAACTGAGCAACTCTAATTCAAACCTCAGTTGCCAGCGATATGGAAGACTGTACTCTCCAGAAGCCACTGCTAAGAAAGATATTTCTCCCTTACCTTGTAGTAACCTAGGCAAATAAACATTGAATTTAGAAATAATCCTTTGTATATGTATACAAAGCATTTAGAATTAGTATTATTCTTAAAATGTTAGTCCTGTTTCTCACCCATTTCATAATCATTTTCGGCTACTCTCCTCATTTTGGGAGGCGTTGTGATTCCAGATTCCATGTCTTGCCTTTTAGGAGCCTTTGTGTCCGATATCAAATGGTCAAAACTTTTCCTTGTACCTAAAAACAATTTATCAGGCAATTAAAAACATTAAACCTAAATCCATATTCTAACTTTTTTCTGATTTTCTGGCCAAGCTACTCTCCTACTGACGACATATTGATAGGAATCTGGGGACATTTTCACCGTTTTCAGGGATGGTAGAGAAAATACGATCACACCATGCCGCTCTCCATCACAGTTTCCAAAATGCTTCACAATACATATGAGGAAAGCATGCAATTTATTCAAATATGGAAGCTGTGGGCATGCTATGGTTTCCTGGTCAACACATCACATTGAATAAACATGCCAAAATGTGATTACTGAAAAGGAAGCAGTAATAGGATCATAATGAAAGAAATGCCCCCCTTCTTCCGTATATACCGTGTAACGTCATAGGGTAACCACAAGTTATGCAAAGCAACTCATCTTGTTTCTCTGATATTAAGACTTTGCTTGTAAACATGATGCACTGAGAAGCCATGAATAAAAATCAGATTGCTTACAAAACATGTAACATGTTTTGGGACCACTTCTTCTAGCATAAAACAGAGTATTCAATATAGTAGCTAAGCTAAGGTATTCAGCTTCTTGGTTGTGTTGAAAGAGGGCTGGCGGCAGAAAATTGGCACTATGAACCTTTGAATTTGGAATATCTTTTTTGCCTTTTTTTTTCTTTTCCCTTTTTTGTCCACTTCAACATGCACATTTTGAGTGTCACACTTGCTTCCCTCTCTTCGTGATCAGAACTGAGTTAGTCCTCTTTAACTGTACAGTGTTCTGTAATTCGTATTTTGTAGGAACTGCATATTTTCTCTGAATCAGGAATATGCACTTAAAGTCAGAACAAATGAAAGTATAATTTTTCTCCAGTAACACCTCCTGGGGTATTTGGTAGACAAATTCATAAATTAGTTCTTTTAATAACCTAGAAGCTTTTTAGTGTTCGCTTGTGAAGGCTGCCCCATATCCAAACTCATGGATTTTCGCGTTCGAGGGCTTATCTGTCCCACTGTCGGGTAACTGGCAGCCAGATGTCTGTCTGACCCCTTTGGTGATGACCATGGTTGATTTTCCTTTAGTGTCCTGAAAGTGCAGAGAAATTAAATTAAGAAAATCTTTAAAACTGTGGACATTTAGGTATAAATTTTCAACTAGCCAAACTACCCTTTATTAAACCCATCTTTCCTGACTGGCTAATTTCCCCAAAACACGTATTAAGAAATAGTAATTACTTTGCTTGCAAAAATGTCTGAGCTAGTGAAAACTAACAATCTGATATGAATGTAATGCTGAAGAGATAAAAAATAAAGCAATGAAAAGTACACAAGCAAGTCAGCCTATGAGGCACAATGAAAGATATTTAATAATCAGTTACTCCATACTGGATGCTAAAAAGACAAATACTGAGTAAATCTGTCTCAGTAATCTGGGTTGATTTCTTAGCTTATCTCTGTGGCTGCTTATAGACAGGCTATAAGGTGTCAAGATTTTCCAATGACACGGACCAAGTGATTACTTAGTACATGCCTTGGAGCTCTTAAAAGGACAAACAAAATGTTCTTCTAAAATATAAATGAAAAATGAGATGAAATTAGGTCTTGTAGAAAAGATGTTAGCAAAAGGTTTAACAACCTCCAAAGCAGTTAGGCTCTGAAATAGCTTTAAGGATCTCAAAATTAAATCTATACGAATTCGATACCCCAATTTCTCTGTAAGTCTTGAGCACAGTACAAGTAGCATGTTGGTCTGGAACCAATAACAGAACATTTACTTGGCTTTATGCACGTGGGTTTCAGTTCTCAATATACCACAGGTTACCTTTAGATAACTTACTACAGGAAACAGACATGGAAATTTGGATAGCTTATCTAAAAGTTAGACAACAAACCTATAGCTAGTGTCACTGTGATGTATGGGATATGTATCCATAGGAACATTTTCCACTGAAACATCTGTCAACAAGAGGGACTTCCTATGTTTTAGGCTGCAGCGACTTCGCACTTCCTCAGATACTGTCAGCAAAGCTAAAAATACAAAGAAAGCTAACGTAAGTTTTCCACAGTAGGAAGACACTGAAGAATGTAAGCAATATTCCATCAATTTAAATTTTTTATTTAGTACAAAGACGATCACTGAGATTTAATTACACCTTACTGAAACGTACAGATTAAAAGTAGGTCATTTAAAAAGAACTATATTCCCCATCCAGTTACAATTACATGATTTAAACACTTGCCCTCACATGGTCACAATTTCTATTTCTAGACCATTAGAAATTTGAATGTTCTAAGCCACACACTTCAGTATTTAAACCAAGAAACCTTCAGCCTCTGCGAAGTATTTTCAAAGTTGCACAGCAGGTCCCGTGCTGGCAAGCCTTCAGCCTGCAAAAAGCTTTCACTGATACACCCCAGCCTAGCTGACTCTTGACCATGTCCACTTAGAAGTTTCCTTTATGTTGGTACAATTTTATCCACCTAAACCCGTAAGAATTCCCACAACAATCCGTTCCTTTGCAGTTAGCACAAATTTAAAAGAATGTTTGTTTGTTTAATTTTACCTGCTAGGTAAGCCACACTCTGGGTGTTCACCTCAAACTTGTCACAGTTCCTATGCTTGTTAACCAGAGCTAGTAGTGTATGTAAGATCCTTACTGTTCTTGCTACAGTGGTGGGAGAAGGATGCCTGTAACCTAAGAAATGAGGTTAAGATACCAAATACTGTATTTAATATTTGAATGTGTATTTATGAAGCATTAACATTTTGAAAATATTTGTAAATATTTTTCAGCATGTTCTCAGGACACTGAGGGTAAGGAAGCACAACACTAACAGAAATTGCACATTCAAGGCTAGTTCTTTCTGTCCCTCCCCCCAAAATAACATAATTTCAAATGTCTGTGCACATACTGCATCTATTATCTCACAAATCAGTCTTCTAAAGAAACAGTGAGCCTGAACACATGCCCGTGACAGTTACAAATTTCTATCATTAGCATTAAACACCTTCACAGGACATGTGTGAAGGAAACCTGGGAAAGTCCTTTAGTCAAAGAAATTTAATTCTGTATCTAGTTTGTAATCCAAGTTACTTAAAGTCCATCACCCACTTTCTCCCCTTTATCCCTGGACTTGTTTTTATTTCTGAATTAAGAGCGTTCATCTAAAATGAACAGCAATATGTATTCTTACCCTTCAGGAGGTGTCCCACTAGTGCAAAGTTAAAGTTGGAGTTGAAATTTAGCCCAACAAAATGATCCATCTGCTTGCAGTGCCATTCAAGTGGTCTCCTGATCTCCATAAACACCTCTTCTGGGCTCTGACCCAGAAAAAATAAAATACAAGAGTACCTAATCGAAAATTACTCATGATATCGCAAGGTGGTTTTTTTTTTTTAAAGTGACAAAACAGTAATTTTAAGAGCTTACATGAAAATATCAAACACACTCTTGAATACAACACATCTGTACAATTCTGTTCCGATTTAGTACAGAGTAACAGCAGCTTCATCTCTACATCTTAGTTTTACTGTTGATATTACCCACGTGAAACAATTTCTAACGCAAATTCCAGTTTTAGTTGCTTAAACTAGTCTCCACAAGGACAGGGAATTTTTTTTTTTCTTTTTTAACAGATCTAACTGCTTACCTAAACTACGGGTTAGTCACAGCTGATTGCTAACAGCTTACCTTATCATTGAATACGCGAAGGCTATCCAGGGTATGCAGATTCTGTTCAAGGAGAGCTGTACCTGCCGAGTACAAGTTTACTTCATCCAGCTGCAGTACCGCCATAGCCACCCAGAAGAGGGCCTTGTGCATAGGGGAGTCCTAGAAGGAAACAGGAAAAGCCGCGATTTCGCTTTCAAGTCAGTTCCCGTAAACGAAAGACAAACAGGACCCACACGTGGTTTTGAACACGCGCTACTGTCCTTCTTGTAGCAGGTCTGTCCGCAACCACATTCCAACAACACAGATGTTCGTATGACCCGGCAGTCTTAATGCACTTAACAGGTGAACAGTAGCAAGTAAATTCATTTCAAGCCTCTTCTCCCCCCAAGCCATTCCTTCTCTCCTCTACTCCTTCCCTTTCTCACAGACAAGGTCAGACGCACGTTGTCCTACGCCACACCGAGCAGAAACGTGCCGTCTGTTACCGGTTTGAGAGCACGCACCGAAAATGGATTGCAACTCCGCACATCTAACCGGCCAGGCAACTTCTTCTCCGAATCAAAAAAGCGTGCAGGACCAATGGCAATCAACAAATCCCGGGTCTCTTAAGCAGCAGATTTTTCTAGGAACAAGTTTTATTTGCTAACAGTAGATACGTGAGGCTCTTCACTACTGGCCTACCTGTTGGTATGCTGCTCAGGTAAGAACTTGAGCGCAGCATACAGATGGCTAAATCAATAGCAAATCGGGCAAGGCTAACGTTTATTACAAGCCATGACCTGAAAGGCATATATTACCATTACCATCCTGAAAGCCAAGACTGAAACTCTTTTGGAAAGAATTAAGACAGCCTTTGCCGACATTGCTGTGGCCCAGCTGGTGAAGCAGAGCAGCACATTCTAAACCGCTGTTAAAGCCTTTGCACAGGTCCCACGTACACACATCTGACGTATTTCCCATGTGAAGCACTTTCGAGCATGAGTCATAGCAGTGAAGTGTGAACTTCAGATACCACAACGCTTAACTTACACTTTTGAGATTATACCCGTAATTATAAATTTACAAAACATGTTCTCTGTTTAGTCTAAAAATCCAGTTGTTTACCTTATTAAGAAGAGGCTGCAGCTTGGTGAGGGCTATCACTGTAGCTTCTATTAGAACTTGGCTATTGTAATTATCAGGACCTTTTAAACAGCTCTCAAGTCCCTTTTTGTAGGGGGAAAAAAAAGTAATTAAAAATACAACCATAATTAGATTTGCTTTGTAAAAAGAAGATCAAAGCTCTAAACAGTAACTGTTGCTCTCAGTTAGTTTACAAAAAACTTGAGCTCATTTTAAACCAGTTCTCCAGGACTTTTACAAATGGAGATTTACATAGAAGTGATATATATATTTGCTGAAAACAATTCCACGATATGTATTTAAAAAGTAAAGGTGCAGGACAGAGTTCAAGAATTAGAGAACTGCTCTTTTAAATTCAGATTGTTGTTCAACTGAAGTTTATGTTGATAAAAGTCTAATAAAATGCTTAAAGGAAACACCCTTAGCACACTTTACTTGCTATGGAATACAACCTTCTTTAGAAAATATGGAACATCATTACCAAGCCAGGCAGTCTGCTTCAAAGTCTTCTTCATTGTATTTACTTATAACACATTAGATTATTAACTTCCTTTAAGAAAGAGGAAGTTGTGAATCATGTGCATGCAGCTACATGCCTTAACAGAAAATTTCATGTTTATTTAAATCCTGACTTCTGGATCAATCTCAGTGTCTCAAATTTTAAACTCAATATTGAAAACTATTGTTAGTCTAGAAGTTGCAGCACTGATGAAACTTATTGCCACCAAATCGATTGCATATGGGTCTATTACCTTGCTAAGAATTCGGATTATTTGCTTTATTTGTCCATGAGACACACGTTTACTTATACAGCCAAAGACAACAAGTGCTCTTGGCTGCAGGGATGGGTTATATTGGAATGCAAACCTGTGAAGAAACAGAGTACACTATATTAAACAAATACACAACAAATAGGCTGTATAGTGAGAAGCTGAGATTTCTAAATATACTACACAGGCGGGCAGGGGTTATGCTTTGAGATCTACGACATACTTTTGAGCTAGTTCAGTCCACTGGTCCAGCCATTTGCACGTTGGAATATCCCTCATACAAGCCTAAAAAGAATTAGACTGTTTGAATACATGCAACATTAAGAAAAAATATTTTTACAATTCAAAATGTGCAGTTACTTTAGTTCTCAGAAGTCAGCTACTTAACTATGTATGACCACATCATGGGAGGTACACCTCACCGCACTGCTTGCCCGCAGAGTGTAAGCAGTGCCATTTCCCTTACGGATAACGACTTTTGGGTTGAACCTCATACCTCCATGATCTCCAACAACGCTTCAGTAACGGTTTCCAGCGAAGTCAGTGCAAAAGTCTCCCTTTCATAGGAACCAGGTGAAAACGACCTGTCTCGATAGCTGGACCGGAACGCTATGACTGCAGCTGATTTCACTTTGCTGATTCCAAACAGCAAATAAAATTTGGGCAGTGAGAACTCAGTCAAACTCAGCCTTAAGACTTGCTTGGTCTCCTCTGTTGAAAAATTTCTATGTGTTACATTTAAACCACTGAAATCCAATCCATATTTTCAACACTCTTAGGCTCACCCTCCCACGAATACAAAAGTAGATAATCATCCTATATGTCACTCTACACGATCCAATGCCATTTTCTTCGCTACCTCTCCCACACTACGCCACAAGAACTGTGGTCTGTTGCATAGACTGTTGAAACCAGTCACCAGGAAGACGTATTCTAAAAACAGGTAGAACAAAACTTGTTTAAAGATGTGGTTCTGTGAGACTTCTCCTCACACTGGTACCGAAAATGGAAACCTGAAGAGTTCCTGCTTTGAAATACCAACAGTACTGTAACTTCAAACTGCAATCAAATTCTGCTTTTGGCTCTGGCACTGAAATGAAGAAAGCCACTTAAATCAGAAGAAAATTAAGGCTCTGCTACTAGCACTGAATATTTTTACAATTCTGAACTTTCATTTCATTTCATTTCAGTATACTTCAAATTCATTGTTTAAATGGGAAGGCTTGCCCTTCTCTCCGTGCGTCAAAGAAAAGCTTTTCTTTATGCATATATGTGTACGCTTATGTGCATTCACACACTCTGTTGAGATATATATACACACATAAAATGAGCTTTCAGAGACTTAAAAAAAAAAAGACAAGATTACATAAACTTTTAATTTTTTTCTGCATGAAATCGAGCCTGGTTTTATACTGTACTTCTATGGTAAGAAGTGACAGCTACATATTTGCTAATACCAATTATTTTAGGACTGCTGAAATACAGCAGTATGCAAAACACCTGTTTTAACAGTACAGTTTCACAATTCCCTTATGTAATTGATATTTTTGTTACCACATTACGCAACTATTCAAAAGCTGCACATCAGCCAGTTTTAGCACAGACTTATTTTCTCCTTTCTCTCCATTACAGGAACTTACTGGTACTTTCTCCTCTTCTAAAACCCCTTATGCAGACAATTTACATTATGCACCTGCTCTAATCCAGATAGTAATTTTTTAATTCCATGCTCATTGTTGTAGAACACATCCACATTCTGATTGTATGCAAGCTGAGTTACAACACGGCA
This sequence comes from Phaethon lepturus, assembly GCF_000687285.1. Lineage (NCBI taxonomy): Eukaryota > Metazoa > Chordata > Aves > Phaethontiformes > Phaethontidae > Phaethon > Phaethon lepturus. The sequence continues at coordinate 78,410 of NW_010523728.1, read as the reverse complement.
TTTTCAAACTCTCAGAACAGTTTAAAGAGAGAAAGACACACGAATATTTCTTAAACAAATGAATGAGCAATCAGCTTAACTGAAAATCTGGAAAAAAAAACTTACCACTAAAGTGAAGCTGTGAACAAGTGCAAAGAGAATGAATGATGTTGATGACGAGACCATGAGTGGAAGCTCTGAGAGAAAGGGGACCAGTGGCCACCAATAAAGTAACTACATGAAAGAGGTAGGGGAGATGTGCTGCCACATCCAGAGAATTGTTAAAGGAGAGCATCAGCATGTAACGTGCTAGAATAGCAATATCATCCCACATCAGGTGCTGTTCCAATGTAGGAGTTGGAGACAGACAAGTTTTGTCAATTATTTTACACATCCTTCCAATCACCTGAAAAGAGAGCAACCATTTTGTTTTACTCTAATGCAGAGCACAGCTCAAAATTTCAGTAAAAACCATTACAATTCAACATTGGAATTATTCTATTGCTTGGAACCCGCTTTATCATGGTTTTTTGCATCACTGCCTGTACTAAGTTATCAGAAAGCATCTCAGTGTCACACTATGATGTAAGTTGAAATTACTATATGAAAGGAAATTAAGGCAAAGAGGGAACTCACTTTGCTCGAAACCAATTTTACATTTCCAGAAGCAAGTGCTACAGCTGTGTCTGCCATAACCTCAGCTTTTATGGATCCTAAGCCCCCCGTGGCACTAGTTTTAATGAAACTGTCCAGCACTACATCAAGGAGATCCGTTATCTGTTAAGAGAAAAAAAAAATTCTTTTTTTATCAGTTAGATTAAATGTATTCTTCCACAGTAAACAGTCTTTTAAATAAACAATCATTCATTTTTTTTAGTTGAAGATGCATAACTACTAAAAATCGAAGCATCAGTTTTAGTGATTTGTTACCCTTCTGGAAAAATGAATTCCATCAGATTTTACTCCAGATCAAACTATACTTTAGTTTGTATTATTTTATTTTCCATTTTAAAGTATAACTATTCATATAATGCTGAATCTAATAAGAAGAAACTAGATTTGAAGTGGAAGAAAAAAAAACATACTTCCAAGAAAATAAGCAAGATCTCATCTGTGAAAGATTTTGCTTACAGCACTAGCCATGCATGAATACAGCTACCAGTCAAACAAGTTTCTTATGTTAAAGAAAACAAAAGAAAAAACCCCAACATTTAATATATGCAGGTAAGAATCCAATCTGTCCAAGTGCACAGAGAACTCTAAATGTAACATGCAGGCTAAGATTAATGATATTTCAGTAATGGTTCAAGTTTGTCTCTCATTATCTTACAAAAATTGGTTTCAATTCTGGGCCAGCGAAGTCAACGATAACTTTTCCATCGACTGCTGTGGAATATTTAATCTTTTAATTTTGTGTTCTCCATATTTACCTGTCAACAGACTTTCATACTGGACAGAACAGTCATATTGCTCTCAATGTGATTTGAGCTTTCAAAATACATTGTTTGGTTTGTTTTGGTTTTTCTTTTAGCCAATTGGACCCCCCCTCCAACTTTCCCACTTCGCAGGGAGGATGAGGACAGAATTTGCCTAAGTGTTAAGCTAATGATCAACAGGAAGATTGATATTCTATTAATTGTAATCAAAATGCTTCTGTTTCAAAAGTGCAAACAGGAAAAAAAAAAAGTTCTTTCAATGCCACCCTCTGAATATTGGTACTTTGTTCTTTCCATTCAGTACCCATACGTTCAGGAATTTTGATGAAATAATTACTATTAATTGAAATATTACTACCAATACCAAAAACACTGAATTTTCCATTCTCAGTGGGGGCCAGGAACACATTCCTAGAAGCCAGTGTTCATTAATGATTTTATGAAGTGTTTTATAGAATGGAAACTTCAGAAGAACTTGCACACTACTCTCTATACAGCGAATATATGTAGGTCGTGTCAAGATCCATTTTATTTTTTCTGCATTAACATTTAAGTGGTTAAAAACTCTATTATCTGCTTATAAAGAAATTGCAATAAATTATGCAGGATTTGTACCTGTCCAAGACTTCCCCATATCTTAGCTTGAATGGAAGGATACATCTGTTTTTCATTTATTGTCATTGTTATAAGTTTATCAAGAATAGCAGTGACACGCTGGCGCTTAGCATCATCATTGTGTTTACAGAATCGGACCAGGTTGGACAGCCAGGGAGTCATATACTCCAGACAAAGGTGTTTCAGTTCAATACCTGAAATAAAAATTCACCTTGTAACACATAAATAGAGAATGGTGCTGATTCTAAGTGATTAATTATTTGTGAACACTTCTCTTTTCAATTGTACTGTCTAAAATAATTATCAGAGCTGAGCAAATAACGCTGAGCAAACAGACAAGCTTCAAAAAGAAACATACTCTAATAATGACATCCAAGAAACTTCTGTAGGAATCTGGCAAGGAGATATTGACATTTTAATATCTTATTAAGATACGTGACATAAAGATGTGTACATTCAGTATTAGGTTGGAATGCTTAAGATAATTTCTTTTTAATCTTGAGAATGTATTCTAAACAGCTTCCAACAGCAAAAGTCAGGGCTCTATTATGCCTGGAAAAAAAGGATGACAGAAACAGTGCAACAGAACAAGACGCACAGCTAAGAGATATAATCAATCTGAAAAGATTAATTTTGATATGACTAAAGAACGCTATAACACTTCTGTGTATATATATTTTAGAGTTCAAACTTTCACTACCATGGACCTCAAATTTTTATTTTTGTTCTGCAATATTCTCTACTACCGGTGAATTAATAACAGCCTGACAGAGGTCTATCCAAAGCACTCACTGTACAAAACTATCGACAGCGATATGAAACAAATAATTTGTATTGTGATCTCTTTGAATGAACTTCATCCTCTAAACAAATGAGATCAATGTTAAAACAAGTTTTACTAGACATTTCAAAATTTGAAAGGCAGTTGCTGCTTTTTTTTTTTTAAATCTCCTTCATGAGAAAGGAAAGGGCACATTCGAACGTGAGAAGTAAGGTTTTTGTTCCAACAGATGCCATTCCAGTTTGTGAAAATGTCTGGCTTCAGAGTATTATATAACTTGATTATTAAGAAACAGATATAAATGGATAATATTGAAAACAGCTAAAGCAGCTGTAAGTAGCATTTGCAATTTAAACTTACTGCAACTCAGTAACATGAGGAAGCTTAACTGACTGAGCTAGGCAGCTACCAAGCGAAGTCTTTTCAAATTCATGGTTAGCATTAAGGAATACTAGTGTTACTTACTAGATTTGCTAAATCCAGAAATACACTCTTCCAAGAACTCTAAGGTAAGGTGTGGTTCGTTAGCTGCAAGAGTCTTACTAATAGATACAATAAATAGTGTGTTGTTGGCAGGAATACACAGACCTGACGTTTCCAGTAACTGGCCCTCAATCTTTAAATTAAAGGTACAGGTTAAGGCACATAGAAGATTATAGGCAGCAGACCTGTAACGAAGCAAGCAACATGACTTGTAATAGTTTTCTTGCACATTTTAAAATACACACATTACACCAAGGCATCACAGTAGTAGCACTGACATTTTAAAAATCAAATCAATCCTGCTACATAAGAGATTACATTTAAATCTGAACTTTTTCCCTGCACCAGTTAAGAGGCAGAGACAAAAACATTTGCCTTTGAGATATGAAAGAAATTACTCCGCTTGCTAGTTAAAGGTATGCTTGAAGGACTTTGCACTGGACTTCTCAGAATGGCTTTCAGTTCCAGGAAATGCTAAATATTTCCATGCGTACCTGAGCCGCTGGGAGAGAGACTGCCAAGGGCGCCAGAGGCTGCGGCCGAGCCAGCACCCGGTCTGAGGTGGTCCTTCCTGAGAAGACCCGAGAGCCTGCTCTAAGAGGTACAGCTCCCAGCTCATTAAACAGGAAGTTCAACACCGTGAAAACCAAATGTACCTAATAAACGAATATTGCAAAGCAGAAGTATTTCTCCTTATAAGGAAAAATTAAGCTTCCTACATGCCTCCAGTTACTCTGACAGTACGTATGCCTTTCTTTGGCTACAGAAAACCCAATCTTTCTTTATATTAAGAAGCGCATTTCACGGAGCTGTGGTGAAAGAAAAATTGTTTTGTTCAAGAGAGATTCGCTAACGCTAAGAAAACGCTGGAAAGAATTCACATTTTTGATCAAAGTTGGCATTGATTTTAAAAGATCTGTACCGCAAACTGGGGTCTGAGCTTCCCAGGTTGAGCAGCGCTATGTTCAGTAGTGTTCCGGGGACATCCTTAGGACGGATTTTAGTATGTTGTGGGATGGAGTCTGGTTGCGACAGCTCCCACCGTGTCCGTATATGAATGATGGACCTAACGATGGCTTCACACTCCTGATGCATGAAGGTGAGTGGTGTGCCTTGGTTGGCAATGGTTAAGGTAAACTGGTTCTCATCAACAAGACATATTTCCTCAATTTCAGAGGCGTAGTATATATCATTTAAAAACACCGTTTGTCCCAGGACTCTCGTTCGTTCTGCTGATGTGACCTGCACAGCTGTCGACCCCACCTTAGAAAGAGAACAGAAAAATGGTTCAGCACCTATTGTTAACAATACAAAGAGAGAAAAGTCTGACCATTCTAATTTTATAAAGATAAAGGTATGAAATTTTGTACTTCCTAAAGAGGCATGCTAGTAAGACAGGAGAGGAGAATTAAGAGACAGTAAAATCATATTCAAAACCTTATAAAAGTGTAACAGTTACTAGGAACAGCATCGAAAGGACTTACTTTAATAGAAACTTTGGTGTCTTTGTGAGCCAGTTTGAGAGCATTGTGAAATACTTTCAAGTCCTCCTCCAAAGCCAAGGTAGCTGCTGGGAGTTTCTGCTGGTCGTGTTCGATGTGCTCTGCCAGTTTCCCTGGAGAGTCTATGAAAATAAGCCTTTTGCTTCCTTTCAAACCTGTCAAGAGCCTTTCATGGTATTTGGTGTATTCTCTGACCCAAGAGTTACAGTTATAAATAAAAACTGCTGAGACATTTTCATAAGCAAAGCCTGGAAAAACTACAAACCATTTAGAAAGAAAGTCTGTTTTAAAGCGATTACTGGGGCCAGCGTGTGTGAGGTCCACTACAATTTCGTATGGCTTTGCATAGTATGGCTTCAGAGTTAGCAGAACATGGTATATCAATAAATCTCCGTTGATCTGACCTGTCTTGAATCTGTAAGAAAACAAGACAGACATTGTTGGGTTTGCATTTTAGATCCACGTCGCAAGCATTTGAGTGGTGTCTTACACATAGCACTACTACACTGAACCAGACTGATCTTTCACACAGTTCTAAAAACCCCGTCGATGCAAAGCAGTGACACTGGACCGGCAGCTACAGCCCAAAGGCATCTGTCACCATTCTGCCCTGGCTCACACTCCAACCAGGTTCAGTGCCCGGTATGACGAAGCTTGACTTGGGATTTAACTCGACTTCATTCTGAAGTGCGCGCAACCTACCACAGCCAAGCGACCTCCAGACAGACAGGAGGTTTATTCAACAACAACAAAAATAAAATCCCGGCTGGAGAGCAACAGCGCATCAATTGGATCAGAACTGGGTTACATGAAAAGAGCCCAGAGTTTCTTTAAAAATAAAAGTGAAGTATAAGTCCCTCAAACTACCTTTTTAACGTCCTTCGAGTCAAATTATATCTACCTTTATATGTGGAAAAATATTTCAGAAGTCTTAATTAAGACCAATTCAGCATCCACATACCAACGTTTTCAAATGATCTCAACCTCATTTCATTTGCTATATACCGCAGCACACTAACACTTGGTGGAGTGTTTCTAAGAATGGTCAGTCCTCTGAGTAGTACAGAGGATTTGTCTACAAAATAACTCTTTCCAGAAAAACATTCAGATGATATATGAATATTACGAACCTTTTGTTGTCGTTTAATTCTCTGAATTTTATGAGACTGGATAGCACATCTGCCTAACCCAAATCTCCAGAGTTAGCACAGCAGACAAAAGTCTACTAGGAAAAATTAATTAAAAATCAAACTCAGCAGTAGCCTGTGAACGTCTAAGGTACTTTTAAACACCTACCACTGCCCCAAGCTAGCATTAACTCAACTCTTTCAAGGCAAACCAACAGGCTATGGAAAGAGCCAATAAACACTGTAAGCACATAGGTAGTTTTAGTGTATTGGGACACCGCTCTTGATAACATCGGAGGTACACCCCCTGAGCACAGGGTAAGTGAGGAGAAACCTCATGAACACAGAACATTTGGCTGCCAAAGATTCGGGTTTTTTTTCCTCCCGTGTTACTTCCTGTTGTTCTGAGAGCTAATTTGGGCGAGTTGGTGTTTTTCCCCCCTCTAACGTGTCATGGTATAGTTGTTACAAAAAGGAAGTGTGTCATCTCTGTGGTTTTAGTCCTCCACTTAGAGTAAACGACATGTAATTTCAGTTACAGATTTGCTTAAAACACACCAGCGTTGTCTAAATCTACTTGCTTTAAGTTAATGGCCGTTTGCATCCTAAGAGAAAATACATACACAAGGAAATTTTATTATTAAAGGACTAAATAACCGAAACACCAATTTTCTTTTGACTACATCTTGGCAAGGTAAGTACACATTTTCCTTCTCCTATTTTAAGTTCCACTTCAAAGTTTCTCAGATTTTGTAGAAAATTATGTGCAAAAGTATTTTTAAAGAAGTTCAAGTAACTGAAAAATAGTAACAACCTGTACAAATACTACCTCCAACTGAATTAAGGAAGCTGATATAAGTGCATTTTTAGTAACGGTAAAGGTTATGCACACTCAGACTCCAAAGAACGAGCGGTGACCATTGCTACTTAGCTCTGTTGTTCCTACGTATCGCAGATCCTACCGCGCACTGATACAAGACCCTATCAATACCTACGCACAAACAGCTGAACTAAAAGGAAAAAAGCAGCTCTTTAATGATCGGTTCCTTTGCTCTCATGATTTTAAGTGAAGCCTTTAACAACATCAGTTTGTTTATTTTTAAGAAAAGCACATCTGGTCCTGAACACTACAATTAACACTGGACTTATTGTACTCTTGGAGGGAGTAGGCAGAAAGAGAGTTGCAACTCTCAGACAGTAACATTCAGTGTTGGATTATATCTCTACCGGCAAATGTATCTCAGTTCTGCAGGTCGTGCAGAAACTTTATGTGAAATGTTTTGTTTCCAAAAAAAGGCTCTGCTGGTTTTTGCCTTTTTTTTCTCCTTTTTGAAGTACGCTACAAGGCATCATCCAGGCAACCTCATAAAATCATAGAACGGTTTGGGTTAGAAGGGACTTTTAATGGTCATCCAACCCCCTGCAGTGAGCAGGGACATCTTCAATGAGAGCAGGTTGCTCCGAGCCCCGTCCAACCTGACCTGGGATGTTCCCAGGGATGGGGCATCGACCGCCTCTCTGGGCAACCCGGGGCAGGGTTTCACCACCCTCGCAAAAATTTCTTCCTTGGATCTAGCCTGAATCTACCCTCTTGTCATTTAAAACCTCTACCATATAAAGATAAAAATTCTACCTGAGCTGTAGAAACCATTACTAAGATGGTTTCTAGTTCAAACTTAACAATAAGGATTCATCTCAGAATGGAGTCTATTAGAGAGATACATATATTTTTTACACATATTTTTTGCTGCTCCTTTGTCATGTATGGAGAGACACGCATACGTGTGCGTATGGACATTGGACAACAAATCGTTGTCAACCAACCAGTTTGTTCCCTGGTTACGTAGCAGGCACATCACTTCTTTCATTTTCCTGGAGTCCTTCAGCAATTCGAACTCCTCATTGCCGTTTGGATTTTGCCAGATAGAAGGTCACCCTTCTGATTTTTGGGAGCGAATATATTAAGTTCTTTGGCCGGCATGCTAACTTTTGACTATGATAAAAGTAAACATTGTCTGTAATATTTCAAAATTACCTAATCTTACAAACATACAGACGTGCTTTGTTACCTTTAAAGTAATAGCTTCAAAAACAAATGTATTTATAAAAACTGCACTGTTACTTTTGGTCATTCTCTATACAATTTATATTTGAACCAAATGTAGTATGTAATATTCAAAGAAACATTTTGTTCTCTTAATGGAGACAGGTGAAAGAGAGACATTGGATGCGATAATGAGCCTTAAACTCTGAATGTGTCTCACACATGCAAACTGGACGAAACAGCAGCAAAGTGGTTCACTGCTTGTCTGGCTTGTCACTATTATTTTGAGGTTTTTATCTTAGTATCAGACTGACCTAAAGATCAGCTTCCTGCCCTCCAGACAGTTTCAACAGGTACAAATTTCAATACTATACAAATGTAAAACAATGTACTAATATATACAATATACTAATGGTAATATCATTTGCATCATTATCTCAGGCATTTTAAAGAAGATGTCAGAATCTGTAGCATGTTGCAAGAAAATTTTGAGAAGTACATTTGTGATAAATAGCCTTTTGTACAACAAAAATTAGAGAACAAAGATTTTCCCATGCATTTATGAAATACTCCAGACAGCTGTGCTAAGAAATATAAACAATTAAAATAAGTTACTTCTGTCACTTACAGGAACATTTCAGATAGAAGTTTTTCACTTGACCACCTTCACAGGCATGGTTACATTTCCCACATTCAGAGGAACACAGGAAAGTAAGAAGCAGGCATCTGTACATTTTAGATGGGTTTCTCCTTCCACTGTGTAAAAGCAGAAGTGATGCACTTGAAGTTGTAATATGGCCAACTTTAAAGAGGAGGAACGACTACAGAGCGTGCCTCTACATCACTGAGTAGTTAGTAGGAAACACCTTTCTTTCTTCGTTCCGTGTTGGTTTTAATCTTCATATATTTTCTATCAGCCTCAAACTGTCGGAAGTTTGAGCCAACCTACTCTTTCAGAATACCAAGTACTTGAACCTGTCTTTCTACATCCACCAAAAATGAGGTCAAGTTACTTTTTTTTTTCCCCTCATCAAAAAGGCTGTTGCCTACTATTCCCTGAGAAGTCAGATTCACCCCTCTAAGAGCTACCATTTGTTAAACTAATACCATGATTTGTATTTTTGCAGGTAGCGAAATAGGAAGATGAAGACTAAAAGACATAGTAAACCACACTCCGCCTTCCCTGTCATGATAATCTTTTCGTTGTGTTTGCAAACAAGTGCAAACCATACCGATCACCCCAGGGTTCCAAATGAAACCTGGAATCCTATCAGCCAAAACCTATGGGGAAGCCAGAACGCAACAGAAGCCAATACAAATTCTCCTCCAAGCCTCAATTTCAGCAGCAAAATGACTACTTCTGAAATGCAGGCAAGTACCCTGCAATCCTCATCCTCCACGATGGCCCAAAATTCAACATCTTCCCCTGCCAGAAGTGCTGTTTCTGCCACTGGAGGACCTAGGAATACCAGCAGACCCAAGAGCACCATGACAAAGGAAACATGCGAAGACAATAAGTCTCTTATACTGATTTGCTTCATTATAATAGCAGTACTTGTGCTTATCTGCACCTTCTTATTTGTGTCGACAGTCGTAATAGCAAACAAAATGTCCTATCTCAAAAAAACCAAGCAAGGAAAACGCAGGCCCAGAAGCAATGGCGATATTCTGGCGACTACCAGTTTATGGCCAACTGCCGCAGGAACGTGGCAGAGGATGCCGAAGGAGACAACTGGAGCTGACTTGATAATGCAGGACTTACTACCAGGGAGAGATGCTGCGATCCAGAGGAAAAGTGAAGATGAAACTACTGAGAAACTCACTAAGGAAACAGACGACAAACAAGAAAACAAAGAACCATCAAAGTCACACAAACCCGTTTTAACCAATTTTGTAGTTGAGATTTAATTCATACCGAGGTAAAAACTCATCTTTTGCCTTTTTCACATCATTAATATAAGGCAAAGAATTAAGGTTTCAAGTAACAATGTGAATTTTAACACAGGGGTTTTCCTTTTATGATAGTGAGAATGCTCTCGCAATTTGTAGATCTAAAGAGGATACGGTTGTGTTAAATAGCTTTCTATAAGTAGTATCAAGACTGGTTTTACTCCTTTGACCAGAAATGATGGTGATAGGAGCTGAACAGGATAAAACAAAAGGACAGAAGTCTGTCCATTCTCAAAGATCATTAGGGATAAAAAAATGGAAAAGACTGTTAGACTAATAAATATACCACAGCACAGGTATAACCAAGTTGCTTTTTTTAAGAAAACCATAATTCAGTCATAACTTTGATGCAATTATTCGATCAGGAACTAGTCCCTCTCAAAATGCCCTTCCAGGTTTTTCCACCAAAAACTTCTTAAACCAGCTTAATTGCTTTGAACCAGATTAAGATTTTAATTACATTTATCATGTTTTGACTTTGTGGATGATCATGTGAAGTTTGTATTTTATGTTAGAATGAGAACTGTTTCAGTTTGTTATCTCCAATAAACTAGCAACATCAGTTTTCAAATAACTTATGTGATACTATTTCTAAGTCAAAATATCACAAAAAATACTACACAAGGCATTTTGGAATATTATATTCCTGTAACATTTGCTGAAGGTCAGTAAAGGTCGTCTTTCATGACTAGCTGTGATTTCTTGCATCACAGAAACACACTCCACTTTGTATTAGGACAACCACACCAAAAATTTCTTCAGAACCACCACAACTTTTAGTTTCTTTATTCTCAGAGAGACCTGATTTTCCCATATTTCTGGGGAGATGTCTGCGTCTGGTCTTACTAAAGCAGAGCTTTGTTATTTTGAGGAAACACGAGAAGCTTTTCATAGGTTACTTCTCGGGTTAAAAAGAGGTCTGTTGCACCACGGTTACAAGTGCTAAAACTGCATAATGACAAATCTCTGAACATCCTGTGCATCTGTAATAAAACGTTTTTGACACAAGAGACGGTTGTAGAAGTCTGAAAGAATCAGGATATACGACTGAATCCCCAATTCACCTTCCATTATATCACCCATAAACTTACCTGAAAGGGCAGGTAAAGAAGCAACAGAGAAGCAAGACGACAGTATCACGGAAGCCACGACGGCGCGAGAGCTCAAAAAAATGCAACTGCCCGTGTCAAAGATGGTTTGTGTAGTAAGGAAGATAAAGTTGGAAGGAGTTTGCAAGCTTGGCCCAGAACTGGGAGTCATTAGAAAGTTCATTAGAGATGGGGGAAAAAACGAGGAAAAAAAAAAAAAAATCAAACAAAAAACCCTACTACAGGGCAAATTCCAATGAATCTGCCATAAACCACATATTCAGACCTTCAAGCTCAAAGGGAGGAGGCACAACACAACACCCCAGTAGAATGGGAGGACAGGGGATTATGTCAGGCATTTCTAAAACATGAGGAGAAAGACCAGAAGAATAAGGGCAAACTGTGAGAGATGGTGATGACAACCTAGTACTTAGAGCTGAACTGAGAACATCTAACACTGGTGACAGAAAGAGAGCTAAAGGACAGGGTTGAGGGATGCTGCATTGTAGTTACCTTCTCCTTCCGCAAAATGACCACGAGCACGTGAGGCAACAGCAGAGGCTGTGCCAGTACAAAAAAACCCCAATCTGAGATAGCAAACGTGGGAACCTAACCTGGTGTAAAAGTGCTCACAGCTGGGAAGGTAACAGAACTGAAACAGGAGAACGAATCTAACAGCTAGCCAGCCGGCACACAGAACACAGCAAGTTGCTGGCAGGCAACCGATTAAAGGGGTAAACCAGCAGTGTCATAAAAAAAATCAGGCAAAAAAGGAAAGAATCACGATCATATCAGTGGAAGAAAAAAGAACTGTCAATGAGGTGGGAACTGTGGCAGAAGACAGGTGGAGATCATGAGGGTCGAAGAGAATGGGGATGAGGTGAAGGAATCGGACAAGAAACTATGAGTTAGGATGTAAGTATGGGATCAGGATTTGTGTTTGCTGCAGGAGTAGGGAGAGTCTGAAAAAGAAAACTTGTGCAATCAGAAGAGAGGCACGACAGGAAAAGCAGGAGGAGATGAAGATGCTGCAGCAGGATCTGGCAGTAGCTACTTGGCACTGGCAGAACGCATTCGCAAATGCTGCGAGGACGTATTTGTGCGGGTTTCTTTTTGCCAGGCAGACTAGGCAAAAATGCTCAAGGGGACAAAAGAAGGTAGTTTGGGTTACACTAAATGGTACGGACAGAGACAGAGAGTGGGGAAAGAGGTGCTCACAGCGCACAGCCCCCCATTAATAATGCCCAGCCACAAACCAACACAGAGAGCGGGGGGCTGGCGCGGGTGCCCTCGGTCGTCATCTGCCTCTCAATGCAACTCCACAAATGACGATGGCTAAGCAAGCCAGCACCCTGTGCCCAGACGGCTTTCTGTGACTCATGGTAATGAACCTGAAGTTGCTTTTTCACTAATAATGATGACAGCACACCAAACCCATCTCCCAAAATTAAATCAGTAAGATTCAAATCCAATCCAAACTTGCAGAGTTTTTGACTCACACAGAAGTAACTACAACTATTTTCAGAGACAGGCAAACAAGTATTAATGAATTTCCACATAATAGGCACATACCGGACAAAAGTCACAAATATTTAAATATTTGAGTTTTATGAAGACAGACCTGAAAAGTGTGCTCGTAAAGCACGCAAACTCTGAGGTAAGGCTCTTAGCAATCTCCCTGCTCGACACTTCCTGCAGCAAGTGTTGATAAACTTCCTCTTTAGCTGCAGAAACCTACTTCAACATGAAACGAGCCATTTTAAGCAGCTTGACTTTCAGCACACAGTCTGTCTTCCTAAGGCTTCAAAGAAAGATGATGCTTGCTTGATAGAAGATCAACGTGCAGGTAAGGATCAACTTCAAGATGGAAAGGCTTAGTATTTGTATTAATTGGTCTGAAAAGGAACTGCGCTGTGTAGAGCACTCTGTATATCCCGACTTCAGGGTGTCTTCAAAGCACTTGTTGAATGTCTGTATCTTAAAAGTATTAGGGTTTCAAACACACGTTCTTTGGTGTTGTTACTATGAACTATCATGAACTCTACACATAAGTATTTTTTGACTGTATTTTGAAAAGAGCAGAAGAAATTGAGTAATTTTAACCTGTTATAAAGCTTACAGAGTTTGGATTATAATGTTCTCAAGAAGCATTAATTTACTACTCATAGGTGTTTATACTGGTGCATCGGAAATTTAATTTTGCATATTTGTAAACCCACAAAGATTTATGCATATTAATTTCCCAGAAACAGCTTCACATGACTAGGATTATAGTAACTAATAAATTAGCTCAAATTGCATGAAAGTCGCTTCAGATATAAAAATGCTATGTAGTGGATGCATTTTATGATTTGCTTCATATGGAGACATTCAGAGACCTGAACTCTAAACAGTACAGAGGGGGAGAATTTTTTTCATGCCAACAACTTAACATTAACACAATCTCCTTCACTACAAAAGCGTTCCACGATTTATTTATAAAAAGAGTTTAACATTAGAATGCCGTTCCATTACAGCATCAGTATTTGGAAACTTTTTAAAAATTATTACACTCTATCCTTAACTGCTGAAGAGAGGCAAGAACAGGAAATAAAAGTTTGACAGAACTGCAAAAAGCCTTTTATTTAGGTCTCGGCTTATATCCATCAAAACAAGATAATCTTCTTTACTCATGACAATCCTGTTTTTCAATACTGCTGTGAGTGTTTCATAGCTTGTTCCAGGTCCACAACTATTTACACGATTGATAAATGTTATTTTGAAACGCTGTTAGGACTTCTCTGCTGATGCCTTTTTCTGATAAGGTGAAAAAAAGGTAATAACTAAGACATTCTGTTCAATGTCACTTAATTAGAATGATCAATAATGTAAAAAATCTGCCTGTTTGTAAAGTCAGTGACAAACCTGCTGATTATGCAAATGGCAACAGACAGGAAATTTTAAACAGAGTTTGATACTATTTTCACTACTATACTATGAACATAAAATTGTCTGCTGTCAGTGTCAGTAAAGTGTAACTATACAACAAACAGTTTTCAAGTTAGTATGTTCTATCTCATTCCTGCTATAGGAGGGGACGTATTTAAAGAGGCTGCAGGAGAATGGCCAGCAACCAAGTCATACTGTTTCTCTTCTACGGAGAAATCTGGAAATCCCTTTCCACACCGATACCTCAAAACGTCTCCATGAATAGAAGAAATGCATACACCAGTATCAGGAGTCCAGTAGAAGACAAAGCTTCTGTGGATCACTTGCAAGCAACGGTGCCCAGTTTACACAAACCTGGAAGAGCACTGACCGTTACGACACCGCCTCCGCTCCCCAAAGCGGGCGCAGAACCTAGCGATGGAAGCTGGGCAGCGGCGCTGATGATTGGCATCATTTTGATTAGCATGATAATGTCTATTATCGTAATTCTTCTGTGGAAATGCTGCAAGAGGCCAGTCCTAGTTGATTCAAATTGGGCAGGACGTTCTCCATTTGCAGATGGAGACACACCAGATGTCTTTGCGGACACTGACCAGGCTACCAAACATTCATCGGTTTTATTCACGTTGCCTTGGAAACTGAAAGAAGACACAAGCTTACAGAATGATCCCATTGCATCAGAGAGACCAGCCAACTGCACCACCAGGAACGAAAACGGCCAGCTGCCTCCACCAGTAGAAGACCGCCCTGCAGCCAGGATTTCGGTTTCCAGCCCAGAAGCGTCTCCAGCTCCCGCCGCGGCAGCAGCAGGCTGCGCACGCGACTCCCGGCCTCACCCAGCGGCCGCACCCCAGTCCCCCGCTCTGCCTCCTCCACCCACCTGGCTCCTGGAACCAGCCGGGGACCACGGCTCAGACCCCAGCAAGCACCGCCAAGTTCACTCGGAAACGGAGCAACAGCTGCCCCCGCCACCCGAGTTCCTTATTCAAGAGACTCACCAACCACTGCCCCAGCTGCCACAGCCAGAACACCCTCTGTAGACTGCCAAAATTGATTTCCAGCATGCTTCACATTTTTCTTAAATGAAACGTTCTTCAAATAACTGAAAAAGGAGAAGTTGACGCAGGCAAGAACAGTGAGGCCACAGCACGGGCATTTCCCCCGTGTTTCTTAACTTCAGCTTTCACAAAAAGGAACGACCCGCTTCTGCCTGAAGCAAATAATTTCAAAATACAATACGGATTGTGCCCACTAGTTATCTGTAACGAGGGACTGCAGATTCTGGAGGCTACAGAAAAGAGAGTATGCACACCTCTGTGCGTTGGGCTACGCACATACGTAACACACACAGGCACGGAGCTCAAGGAACAGTACAGCTTCAGCGGTACTCAGAGCTTCTACGTTGCCTGTTCTACTGGGCCGTATGAGCAAATGCAATGAATTCAAGTTAATTTTAATAAAGCTTTCTAATTCAAAGATGTTTTGTTCACTTAAAGTGCCACGGAGTATTTGCTCAGATAGAACGGTTTGAATTCAAAACAAAGCCGAAACGCCTCGACACGCGTACACATCGTCTTTCACGCCAAGGCTCCTTTTCTGCACGTGACTGGGGAACAGCTTGGCAACAATGCATTATAAGTATCTGAAACAAATCCTCCTAATAGCCATCAGTCGTTCTTTACTAATCGCAACGAGATTTCCTGTAGATCAAATATTGCCAAAAAGTTTACTGGTGTAAAACCTCCAGTCCCTTCACACTACCGTTTGGGAAAGCAGAGAACGGTATGAGTAAGCAATTGATACAGCCGCTGCTTAGAGCTGAAATGGCTCCAAACACCTGAAGAACAAGCACAAAAAGGCCCTCTTTTACCGAGATACTTTTGATTTTTATAGATAAGATAGAAACGGTCTGCAGGACACTCAGTCAAATGATTAGAAGAAGTAGTTGTGTGCATTCACTAATTTCGTCCTCTGAAGCAGTATTTTCAGAATGCAGCCAACATCACTAATGTTAACTTTAAAATTTAATTTAACATTCTATGGGCGCCAGATTCCTTTTCACTCAAAGTGCTTAAGAGTTTTACAGGTTCTTTTCTGGGCCCTGAGTACAAGCGAAGCTCACCGTCCCGTCTAAAACGACGCATTTTGGTCAACTAACCTTTTGGTGGGAAGTAGGAGGGTGGTCACAGAGGTTTGCTTTGTTTTTAACAGTATTGAATGTTAGATTTATCAAAAGAAGCTGTTAGATGCTGAAGCTAGCTTCCCATGACATCTCTGCAAAATGGCAAAGAGTTTGTAGTTTTGAGTATGTGGAGGGAATATATTAGTGGATGTTGCACAGAGCGTACGTTTGCACATATTGTAACTATAAACTTCAAAATCTTTAAATTACGACTAAAATTAAAGTAATAAGTTATGCAAATGCAATTCTAGTGCATACAATGGACAGAGGCAAAGATATTTACAATTTTTCCTTACCATTGATGTAAGTTGTATGATTGTCAGGTACAATATAGCTCAGCTTGTAGGATTTTACAGATTTCTATGGGAATTCCTTATCTGAATTTCTGTATCGTAGCTTAAGCTAAAATAGCCTACAGAAATTTCACTTGGTACTGTTTACGTAGACAATCTTACATGTTATGCTTTGATGTATTAAGATAGCATAAGATATAGACATGGGGAAGTTAACCGATTCAAATTATAAAAACCAACTATTTTATTGAATATGCTCGCTTTGCAATAAATTTGAGTCAGCACCAACGACAGCTCTGCAGTCCTCCAATGTAGTGCAGATCAGGTGGTTGCAGAGCCCCAGCTAGCAGCAATACGATGCAGCTGAAGAGGCAAGCACACTCCACAGACAGCAACTGTAGCTACTCTCTAGAACAAGACGACCTCTAAGCTTAAATCCTTCACGGAGATGATGTGCTGATATTGCAGAAGAGATTACGGTAAGTTCACGGTTTTGTTTTTGATCACAAAAGCCTACTACAAAATTAGAGACAGAAATAAGAATGAAATTACTAGTTGATGACAGATGCTTGCACCAGAAATTTGCTGCAGTGTCAGAGATTTCTTACTAACATTAATTCAGCTTTCAAATACTTGTTACCAGCTTTGGGAATGTGATTAACACTCTAATAAGGAAAAGTAATAATGTGCATGTTAGCATAAACATGGAATTTGGGTTTCAAATTAAATTCCTAACCATTTAAGATGTATTTTAACCAATTCCACTTAAGCAAATAGCATGCATGTATGGGGGGGACTGCTACATTGCTGCAGAGATTTGTAAAGCAGATCCAGTTGACAGCCATTTTTTCATCCTGTATAAAAGAACACATTATTCCAAACATAATATAGGCTTGAAATCACTAAAAACAAGAAGCAGACATTGTATAACATTTGGAAGAGACTTGCATTTTCGGAAGAAAGCCCTCATTTGAGCTTGAGGGGGAAAGGGAGATGAAAAAACAAGTCTCATTCTGCCAGACAACATGACAGTCTATGAAGGGATGCTTTGTAAAGTCTCTCTTGAACAATTCTAAAAAGGACCATTCCACAAAGGGGTTTATTGATATTTTTACTTAATTTCTCCTGCAAGTGGTCATTGCAAAGACAACCTTTATAACAGAATAAAATATATTACATGGATTTAAAGGGTGTCATTTTGGTATATTTATTTCCAGGCAACAATGGAATACCCGATATTGAATACATCTACCTGTCTGCTGGTCCTTCTGTTTTTCATACCCACGGGTTTGGGTGTCTGTCCTTCTAACTGTACATGCTCAGGAAATGACAGGAACGTGGATTGTTCAGGCAGAAACTTAACTATACTGCCACACGGACTTCAAGACAACATTACATATTTAAATCTGTCCTTTAACCAGTTCGTAGATCTCGATCATCAGCTAACGAGATTCACCAATTTGAGGACCCTTGATATTTCAAATAATTGTCTCAAGAATGTTCCTGCTCATCTGCCCAAGTCCTTATGGGAATTATATGCCATAAACAACAACATTAAAGTTCTTCAGAAACTTGATACAGCTTACCAGTGGAATCTTAAAGTGCTTGATGTTTCCAGGAATATGGTGGAAAGAGCTGTTCTGATCAACAACACACTGAGCAGCCTCAAGTTTCTCAATCTCAGTAGCAACAAACTTTGGACAGTTCCAACCAATATGCCCTACAACATAGAGACGGTGGATCTATCCAGCAACTTCTTGTCCCAGATACTTCCAGGAACACTGGTGAGACTACAACACCTTACAAGCCTCTATCTGCACAACAACAAGTTCACATACATTCCTGACAAAGCTTTTGACCAGCTCTTTCAGCTGCAAGTAGTGACACTATATAACAACCCATGGTCCTGCAGCGATAACCAAAACATCCCGTATTTGCTTCAATGGGTGCAGGGAACAGCTGCCAGGGTCATAGGGGCTCCCTGTGCTACCCAGTCTGCGCTTTGGCTGAATGCCACACCAACGTCAGCCGCTCCCGCAGCTACAGACTCCAGCCTCATGATTAAAGCAATGAAGGCAGCAGACAGAGCTACTTCTCCAGTGGCAACTGAACCAACCAGGATGACAAAAATGCATAAACAATTTAAAGCTAAGGAAGTTTCTACCTTGGCAACCTTAAGCCAAACTGTACTGTTTACGAGCACAGACCGACCACTGCTCCTCTACCCAGAAGACCTGACAACCAGAAAGGTTAGTTCTCAAGAAGCAGCAGCCACACACACAATCTACATCAAAGATTCAACCGAGGTGAACTCAAGCCTGACTCAATCAACAGGATCATCCACTACTCCTATGACTTTAAGTATCACCAGTGGAATGCCAACAAACTACTCCAAAATGCCTCAAAGCACAACTGCTACCTTAAGGAAAGAGGAATCCACTACAAATGTTTTGAATACTCACTCCAAAGCAAGTATCTGTGAGATATATTTGTTTTACGTTGCGATGCTTAATGCAGTGGCAATGTCTATTGGCTAAGGGCTTGTATCCTGTGAAAATTATTGAGTTTATTCCTGTGATACATAACTGGAGTTAAGACATCCAGGTCAAATAATGAATCAAAATACAAGAAATTCGAAGCTCGGACTCTGATCTAAAGAAAATAACAGTTCTTAATTAAAGAAGTGCACACTAATTTCTTGATACTAAGCTGCTACTTATTTTACTATGTCTTAATTGAGTAAAACTAACCCATGATTTTGTTCTTAAAAATGTGCTTATTTTGTATTTAAATTTTTAATTTACTTGCACAGAATAAAACATCAGAAGTTTCAGTACTGATTTTATGTATGATTTTGTCATTAAACAACTGGAAAAAATAGAAGGCCTGTATCATATCTGCATTGTCTTGCTTGACTTGCCGGTGAGCAATTGTTGTAATATAGCAGCACAGACTCTTTGTAAGTTACGATGACATGCAAAAGGAAGGGAAAAAATAAAGGAACTAAACCTAGCTGTTTCACTCATCAGAAGTTATTCCTGAGAAAAATTGCTAGCATGTGTATCTATGTTTGCTTCATATGTATTATGGTATTTTAAATATGAAGAACAACAGTTTTGAATTTAGGAATTAAATATGACAATGCCATGATGTCTACTAAGAGGGTGTAAACTGAGAAGGCAACATGGTCCAACTTCAGCATGGGAAAAGTGGTAGGGGCTGACAGCTCTTTTTGCTATGTCTTGACTTAGAGACTGCAGGCAAGTTACTTCTCACTCTCCATATTTAAAAAGAGAAATAAATAAAAGTAGAGGAAAACCTAAGATGTTCAATGCCATGACGCTCTCAAACAACAAGGAGTTACCTACACAAATCAATGAAATGGAACTCCTTAACTTTATTTCAAGTGACGTCCAAAATTCTGAAATGTTACCATAATATGCTTAAAAGAATATTGCAAATCAGCCTGTATTAAAGTATTACTTTCTGATCAGCGAGATGAAATATCAGCCAATTTCTAACACAAGTTATGTAACAAATCAATCAAGCAATTAGCTGTCAAGCTGTCATTGAAACAATCCTTGAATCTTGTGACTTAAAAAAAAAAAAAATTTAATTCAGTCCATGGCATTGGACATGCCCAAACCCTTGCTTTATAAGGATGAGCATGAACGCTATTCTCCTTGACATCTGCACCACCACTGAGTAGAAATAGTTGCACGCATGGTTCTGTCCACTCTAGGAAAATAATTTAAATTATGTGGCAAAGGTACTTGATATAATACAGATGAAGTTTTGCAAACAGCATGAAATGAAAACTGAAGAACAAGTTCACTGAAAAAGTATTATTCACTTAATATTACAAATCTTTATACAATGTTTTCCATTCATTTCAGGCCATTTAATTTCCAGTTATTGTAGCATGAAGGTGCTGCAAAACCCAGAAAACCTCACTACTGAGACTGGAGTCCTCTACCTGTTTCTCCTAGGTGTCAATGAGGGCGGTAGACCATTTACAACCACTGGTATCAGAGAAATGACAACTTTCCAATTGTGAACAGTATTTCTATAACCAGAAATGTGTTTTAATTTCTAACAATAAATGTTACACAATGAATTTGTACAGTTATTTCATTGGCATTTAAGTAAAAATAAAGTTACATTTGTATTGAACTGAATTAGTGACAGCCCTTCTTTTCAAATAAGCATAGTAGTACCACTGAGTAGATAACATTTGATTATACAAATACATTTCAAGCAGACATTTGGCTCAATCTTCATGTCTTACGGGGGAAAATATGGTTAAATCAAATTATATTATTTTGATACTGATGTATCCCTAATATTGTTTATTAATAAGCTGATGAGATAATAGTAACATAGGGAATACCCCTCCCCTTCCTACCCTTTAGAATGTGCAAATACCTAAGGCATATATCTATCCACTAGAGAAAGGTAGCTCTTCCTCCCTCAGAAAAAAGACTCCACACGTTTGATAGGACAGAAAACTTAAAAAAAACAAACACCACCAAAAAAACCCCCAATAAAACAAAACCAAAGACTGACATTCCATATACATTTTGGGTAGAGAAGAACTAGTTATCCAAGTCAAAGTTTAGGCAACCTTGCCCATTACCAATACGTGCATGTTACCTCCAACGGCCAGCAGAAGTGGAATTTGTGCAAGTGGGCAACTCCTTCTGACTGCTGGTAGCCACTTCATAGAAGTTCCATGTTTTCCCCAGGTTAAATAACCTGACATGAACTGATAAATTCCACTAACTAGGATCAGTATTGAAAAAATGTCACTGCCTGCTGCTCTCTTTGGACAGTCAATGTATTTGGTAAATACTGACTGACGCTAAAACAGTATCAACCTACTTATGTTCAGAACTAGGTATTTCCTAGAATTATCTCATCCATACGGTATTGTCCCACACAGCCTAAAGCAGCTTACCTTGCAAGGTAGGACAGAGACCACAAAACGAGGTGCCATGACTAAACTGCCTTGAGTTGAGGTAATTACATGAAATACTACACACGTCTTTGATGAGCAATTCAATACAGGATGTCAAATTCTATTGGATGCAAAAAACCTGCATGGAATCAACTTTAAATGCTGTGTTTCACCCATGATGAGACTATTCAGTGAACAGCAGCGACTCTATGAAAAGCACTGTTTTCCAGAAGTTGTGTGGGGCAAACTGCAAGTCGCCATACTGAATGACTTGCTACCCAGACTTCAAAGTCTTCAGCATGCTGGTAAAAGCCTGGAAGTGGAACTGGGGTTGTGGGGTTTTCCAAACACATGTACAGGATTGGGAAGCTAGGAAGAAAAAAAAAAAAAAAAAAAAAAGAAAAAATCGCAGATGCATATGAAAGTGAGATGGCACTCCCAAATTTTAAGACTACGCTCTCTATCCAAACCTTGCCTGTGGTAGATGCAAGCAACAGGGCTTCTTAGTCAGGTTACTTTCAGTAAAGCAGACTGAAATTTAGGTTTCCTTGTATTTTTCTGGAATACAAATGAGTTGAGAACGGAGCAGCGAGTAGGCAGGCGAATGTGGGAGTCATGCACTTGTTGCTTGGCAACAGCGCAGTCAAATCGAAATAAAACCGATAGGCATGGACGTGAACGCGACAGCATTGGTTTGTGGTTTATAAACACGCTGGTCATTCAATCCGTGATAAACATAAAATAACCTATTTGCAGAGAAATTCTTTTTTTCCGAAATAACTATTTAGGATTCCAGGACAATATTCAAAATACCCAAAAAAGTCTATCACACCTTGTAGTAGCAGTACGCTTGCTTTTGAAAGGTTAAAATTGCTGTAGGGATGCCTGCGGTCTGAAGCAATAACTCAGAGGTTTGTATTCCTATTAATTAGTTTGGGATCAGCTATAAAACTTATATGGCAGTACTTCAGGATCTGTATTTATTGATTTATTGATCATCTTAGTAAGGGTGTAGGGATTAAAAACAGAAGAGCACTGGCTTCGGAAGTCAGGTTGTTGCCCAGGAAACAAAATGTGAAGAAAAATTACAGAAGGAATTAAATTTCACAGCACAAGAAGGAGATAAACTGATCCAGATATATCAGTAAAATGACTCAACAACGCCTTAGCAACAAGCTCTCAAGCTACCAAAAAAAAACCCCAACCAAAAAAAACCCCCAGCCTGCTGCAAGCCCTCAGACATCCTGGCAGCTCCAATCTAAACAGTCTTTCCACATTTCACGCCTTAAAAAACGACATCTGGCTCAGAAGCACAAGACAAACGCCCCAAAGAGGCACCACTGAGCCACAAGTCTATTAGCAGAAAAGATGTCAGAGCACCATTCCAGAGCCCAGCCCACTCGCTCGCCTTGACAAGGCAGCCTCTCGGAGAAAAAGTGAAGAATTACATAGCTGCTGAAGAGAAGGCAAGCAACAAAAAGGGAGGTCAAGGCAAGCACTATTCCATCTAGTAGCAAGGCTTACGTTAAAGCGTAACAATATTTGTATTAGGTATCCTGTACCTGGATAAAATGTACAGAGATCTGCTCCTTGGCACCCTTTTACGCAACACGGGAACGCTTATCTGACCTGTACCATGATCACTACTGTTTAGCAGTCATTTTGTATATTCCTTTGAGGAAATGAGGTTTGTGTTCATTCAAAAAATCCCTGGGACACAGTTTATAAAGCTATTTTATAGAAGACAACTTTTCAGACTGTTCAACTGCCAGGTAACTTGGTCAATGCTTAAAACTTCAGAATTTCTGTAGGGTTCAGTATCACAAAACTAGGGAAATCATCTCCATTCTTGTAAGACTGCAGAACAGTAGCTCTACAAGAGATCAGAGGCTATTCTGGAGCTCATTTGTATTTACGGTCTTTTTTCACCCAAAAGCACAATTCAACAGCAGACAGCTTGCTGACTGTTGAACCCACCAGCTGGGTGGAGCACGCAGATCATAAAGCAGCATTAGAAAAACACCACAGCAAACTTGCACAAACACTTGCCTCCAAATATCTGTCAGATGGCCAGTTACAAAAGGATTCACTTCCACTATTGTCTGGTGTTCAAAATGTGTTTTTAGTCATCCACTCCTTTCTGCTGAATTCAACAATCCTTAAGCATCAGTTACTAAATAAAAGGTCACAGCTATCCATACTACTCTGCCAAGTAAAGCAACTTAAAATGCAGAGTTATACACAGAGTAGGTATTTTAAAGTTTCATAGTGATGTAAACGGAATTACGTACGTAGTAGTGAGATATACAGAACTAAAGAGTTCTCATGCTAGGAACTTTATAGTGTCTGAACAGCTACTAGTTAATACAAGAAAGTTCAGAAAAATGAAGATGACATAACTTATTTTGGGCAAGTGAGAAGATGAAATATTTGTCTATCTTTTTTTCTAAAGTTGTGTTATCTCAGCGTGTGATCAGCTATTAGTAAGCTGATAATTAAAAAGTATTTTGCAGTGCCTTCTATTTAATGTTCTCCTTTTTCAATTTTTACATCTATCATGTCAACAGGCAAATTCTCTTGCGGCCGTGTTTCGCAGCCAAATTTCAATATACATCCATAACATAACAACACTGTGATTACTATAGTTACACCCAGTAGCTACTAACACAATAAGCAAGTGGCATCCTGCTTTATTATTTATAAACTAGCTTTATTAGGGCCCACTACTGGCTTGTCCAGACTTGGAAAGGTTTATTCTCAAACATCGCTGTACAATCACCCACTGAGCTGGCACCTTTTTCCAAGGAATATCACATATGCAAATCGCAATCGGTATTTAATGATGCCAAAGACTGTATGCTTTCTCAGCTAAGGAAGCGAGCAGAAAAAGTTGAATTATTTGCAAGTAAAGGGCACGAAGACATCAGTCATAAAATCTCATAGTTCTCCTCAATAGCATAACTATGCATAATTATGAAAAGGAGATTCACCTGCACTTGATCAGATATTCTGCAGAATTCAGCCCCGTAACGAATAGTTATCATCACTATTCTTTTAGTTTTAGTGATGCACAGCATGCCTCACTCAGGACAAGTGGTAAGTGGTACATATACTTAAAAGTGAATGATACTGTAAGCCCATTTCAATGCCAGATTACATATTTCTGTAAACATGTCACCAGCTTCATTCTTTGATTCTTGGATGCGTATAATCGAGTTCCAGGGAGTGGTTAATCAATTCCCCAGCCTTTCTGCCAATATCAGCGTTTGACTGTGTGAGAATTATAAATTACCTAACTATGCGTAGTCCCTAGAAATATTTATAGGTTTCTTACACAGGTTTTATGCGTTAACTTTAACCTATCTCATCCTCGGTAAACAAGAAAGAATCCTGAACTACTACTTAAGGCTTAAGCTCTCTTCCACCTCCTTTTCAGGTACGCTGCTGCACAGAACTTGAGATGCAAACCACGCAGTGCTGAAAGGACAGGATCATTATGTATCGATAATACCTCTCCAAATGCCTGTAAAACCACTTTCCTTCTACTCACCAACATTCTAACAGCACACTTAAAACATCACTGCACCTTGGACCAGCTAACAGTCAAATGTCAAGGTTTCAAATACTGAAGTAAGCACAAAATAACCACTAGGTCATTTTCATTTATGACAGATTTATCTATAAACAGTTTGCAGGCCTCAGCTCAAAATACTGAATTAGTTCGTAGCATTTAAACAACAACATATTTTTGCTGAGATCACGTCCACGTGTATTCATTAGTAAGTCATAACCACTACGCCTGTTAACTTCCTTACAGATACAACACTGCTATTAAGTCAGCCAGCTGTGGACAATTTTACTTTTCTGCTTTTAAAGAAAAGGTAGGTAAGTGCTTTAGGCTTAGCAAGCATCTGTTGCACACTTTTGTATCAGTTTATTTCCAGAAATTCTTCCTTTACAGATGAAATAACCATTCCTTGCTCTGCAAATGAAGAAAACGCACCGCATGGCAAGTCTTCACAGAATACGTAAGGATGCCTTGGGTCACTGCCAGACACAGTAAACTTTCTGAAGATGGGTTATCACTGTTCTTTACGCTTGCGTGCCTACTTCCTTGTCTGAACAGTGCAGGACGGCAATGTAGCCATTTTATGTTACTTGACATGAAATAAGACAGTGTCTAATGGGAAAAAAAAAAAAAAAAACAGGAGAAAAATGTGGCAAGCAAACACAGAATTTTTTAAAGAGAATCCAAATGACTACCTTCTCTTCTAACTTTGTATATGGAAGGGGCTTCAGCATCTGGGATCTTGCTAAAAACAAAACGCCAAAACAAGCACCACAAAACCAACCAGACAAAAAAAAAAAAAAAACCCCAAACACCCCCAAACAAACGGAAAAGGGCACTAGCTGTCTGTCTGTTAGCCCTGCGGGTCCATGAACTGCGAGCTCCAACCCAAGCAGCAGCGTAGGTGTGTGCCTCCACGGTCACCCCGGGCCCCCCAGCCTAACTACAGCAAAATCCTCCTTACAGGAGCGCCGGCACCGTCGACGTCGAACGCCTTTTGCCTAGAGCGCGTGAGCTCACTGTAGCACTCCTTTCCCATAAGGCTTCCTCATGCTGTCGTCCAAGTGGCTTACAAAGGAAAACAACCCAGATCAGAGTGAAAAACACCAGTTTACTCTGAAGAGAGCTGGTCAACACCCCTTTTCTCATTAAACTGCAACTAAGTCCTTCTGTTGAGCATGCAAGAGATATCGCACTTACTGAAGCCGACACTGAAATACCATCCTCCTACCCCAAATTATGCTATCAAGCATTCCAAGTTCCCTCCAAATATCTACTTGTGTCCACCACACATCTCACCTGAAGAAATGAGATGTCTTCTCCCCTTTTACAGGCTCAATCATACTAAAATTAACAAAGTAAGGATACAACAGCACTTTTAATATTAATATAGTAATACTTTTGTTGTTGTATATTCAACATAACTCATGAAAAGTGTGGGAGGAACACCCCCCCCCAATGTTTGCCTTAGAAAAGGACAAGGTGTCTTACAAAGTCAAAGTATTCCTGAAAGTACATATTCTACATTTTTATCCTAAAAAGAGGATAATTTGTCTTGTGATACATACTTGCACGAGTCTCAGAAACACAGTTTCTGAAATTGATGGAATTGAGGGGAGGAAGGGAAATGCAGGTGGGAGTGGGCCGATAAAATCAATCCAGCTCATCCTTCTAATCTGGAATAGTCTGACAACTTTTTTTCAACAGCGAATAAACACAACAACTGGAAGAAAAATTGAGTTTCCAAACATCCATTTTTATTCCTGAATTTTCACGACCAGTCTTTTCTCATGACAGCAGTACGACTGGTTTAGAAGGAGTCCAATCATAACACATCCTACATTCTTCAAAAATCTACTGACATTCAACTGCATAGTTACGTTATGTAAAACAATCAGCATGCCTTTTAAAAAAACATTTATTTAAGCTGATACATGCTGTCCATGAGTACATATTCTTTTTTAAGCCTATGCAGAAATCAACTTTAGGAAAAATCATAATCCAAGGATATGCAATTTTAAGTGTTCACAATGAGTTAGTCCCCTACAGAATAGAGCAGTTAAAAATGTGTCCTTAGTTAAACTTTTGAAACTTTGTGTGCAGATTTAGTGTCAGAAATCTCTAGGAAAAAATGAATTAGTAATCAAACAGAAGACAGGCAAGCTAATTTCGGTTTCAGCACTGTAGACACTCACTTTACTGTCAACTCTGTATCCCCTTTGAATCTTTAAGGCATCACTAACACTTTTTCTACCGCCTAGCATAAATGCAGTGCTCAAGCTTAAGATTCAATAAATCTGTTCCTAATAGAGAATTACATGGGACGTTCAGATACCCCAGTAAAGTCACTCTACAAGTCACACGCTGTTCAGTGTTTTCTGATACTAGATATGCACACACGTGTTTCACTGAAAACAAAATTATTCTGGTTTTGTTTGAACAACGATCACTAATATTCCAAAAGGAAGATTTCCAGAACTTATCCCTCTTCTCAACCACTTTGTTGTAAAATGTGAAAGATACACACGATAACCTAATTTAGTACTAGTTAATTACTGTTAGAAACTTAAATGCACATTTATACTGCAAACTGAAGTTGCATACAAGATTTTGTAAAGGCCCCCTTCAGCCAATACAACAGGCTCAAAGGTGACTCAAAGACCTTAAAGAGGACAGAGAAGTGTGGTACAGCTTTTGAAGACAGAAAATTAGGACAGAAGGTAAGTGGTACTACTCATCTTGTTTTCTTTGACTCCATCCAAAGAGTCAGGGGTATTGAAAATGCAGAAAAGGGGCCAAGTTAAAGGCAGGCAATTTCCCAAGCAAAAGGAAGGGAAAGCTGCAGGATGTCTTAGATAAACGTTCTCTCGTATAAATTCTATTCCAGAGTTATAAATCATTGGAAAAAAGTTCAGATAGAAGTAGGTAAGAAACCAAAATTTATGTAATGAGACTTTCTTTGTGTTACTCAGTATTCCTTTGATTAGCATGAACTTACAGATTCATTAAGTGTAGAGCTGACAAAAAGCATGAGCACTTTACTCTCATTCACACGAATGTTATCGCCACGTGGTACCAGACATATTACACTTGCTTTTTCCTTCCACCTTTGTACTGCCTTACACCTAAAGTCTTCCTAAGAGCTAGCAGCGAAGCAAGTGTTTGAGAACTTCCGCAGCAATAAATTTAAGAGAATGTAAGCATTTCCTTCCTACACTACCTGCTCGAAAGCAAGTGTTCTGTGGGTGTGGTTTTTTGATTGTTTTTTTTTTGTTGTTGTTTTGTTTTTTTTTTTAAAGCATGGAAAAACCCTTTGGTATGCCTGAACAAAATTCCAGAAGGAGGAAACTTTTGAACTTTATTTTACCTTTCACATTGATACTGAACAGAAGTTTTGTTTGTTTGTTGCTCTGAAAATCAAAAACATAATAAAAGAAATGCGAACAGATGTATTCGTTTGTTGGATCTCTAATTGCATCCTGGCTAGGAAACCATGTTAAGTAGCAGAATTCAACTACCAAGTTAGAGATTATATTTGGAAAGGTTCTTCAAAGCTTGCTCATTATTTTAGCCTCCAACTTGAATTTGGAATAAGGTATGTTTATTATACAGTGGTAAAACAATAAAATCTTCCAATGATTAAATTGTTCCTTATTTTAAAATTTCTCAGAGATTACAAAAGTCACAAGGTATGACAGAGCACAGATTTTCTAGGAAAGTAAGTCTGTAACTCAATCTACAGGGTGAAAAGCACTAGTGAAAGCAATGAAAAACTATGAAAACTAATAAAATTAAGGATCTAAGATTTTAATTAATTGAAAAAATCTTGCATGCCTGCTGGTATGATTTTTATTAGAAATATGTAAATTTGAAGAATGCCTTGTTTGCAAACGTGTATTGGCTATTTATTTAAATTGTTGAATACAAACAGAAGATACTGCTGAAGTGTTTCCCTCTGCTTGTTTTCATGTTCTTACATGAACTCAAAGGGTCTGCAGAAGGTTCACCACTGACGACATCTCCTCAGATTGTGACAATACTTTTTGCTGGAAGTGGCACCATCGATACAAGTGCCACCACTGGCACCACGAGTAGCAGGGCCACTACCAGCAAGGATCACACTACGGACAGCAACACGCACCACCGGGAAAAGCTCTCGTCCCAACCTTACCACCCAACAAGCAGCTCAAGCAAGAGCTCCCCAGAGACCACAACCATTCCTAACCATGCCACAGAGAAGCGCATCAGCAGCAAGGGTACCACCCCACTGGTGCAGCAGCCACCCCACTGGCATCACAAACAAGCACCCCACCAGCAACAGAAGCACCAGGAAGTGCCAAAGCAACCACATGAACTCTACCAGCACTGGTGCCACAGGCAGCTCCACCAGCATGAACTCAGCTACCACCAGCAGCACCAGCAAAAACCACATTGGCAACAGCAGCAGAAGCAAAACCGAGAGCCCCGCTGGCACAAAATACATCGACAATAATCCAAGCATGAACATCCATACAGGATCTGCCAGCATCAGGACGCTCACTACCACCATCTGGTAGTGATAGAGACCTCGGCGGCAGCACCACCACGCTCTCCGCCGGTGCCAAAACCAGCGGTCCCACTGCTGCCAGCCAACACCTCACCACCAACCCAGTTACCAAAAGCAAAGGCACCAACAACACAGCACAGAGAAAGGTACAACAGCTCTAATCTTATCTGTACAGTTCTGTCTTTGATTGCACTTGGTTGTGAGCACACTGACTTTCCTTTTCTTAAAAAGACTAACTTTTAGTAATGAGTGTAATTACTATGGAAATCATTTTGAACATGCTATCCTCCGTGCATTTTATAATGCAGTTACTTAATAACTAGCTTGCAATACCAAGTTTCAGTTATATTCTTACTCTAGCTACAGCTTTATGACTGCAAACATTAGTTTTAATGAAACTACTAGCTTTTTTTTTTAATTTTTATTTTTTAAGAGAGAGAATTGTGACTTAGTTGACCATAAACTGACTTACTGCAGCATGTGTTACTCATTGTTATGAATCACTGTCTTCCACAGTACAGAAGACAGAGAACTTCCAAAATTTTGCCTTATTGGAAAAACAGAGTCTTCTGCAAAGTTCACATATCAACGTCTGCTTTTCTTATTAATTTAGTGATACTTCCAATGTTCTCAATCATTTCCAAAAACATGGTATTATTGTCACTTAGCACATAATGGTGAAACTGAAGCAACATCATGGTCTTGACTACGTGTGAAACTTCTAAAGACTTTAAAATAGGATACAGTGACCGTTGTGAGAAATTTTATCCCATGTTTTAGCTTGTTACTCATTTTATACTTGAGAAAACGAAGATGCTAAAATCACTGATAAAGGGTTAGCAGTAATGTGGTGTAGATGTAGTTTACTTGAGACAGTAAAAAATTAATAAAATGTATTTAAAATTTTATGTATTTTTCCACAGATACTCACATACTCCTGGGTGGAAAAACTATGAGAGTTTTAGGAATTTAGGAAACAACTCAAAAAATACTGTCACCAAAATTTCACAAATAAGCTATTTGCAGATTCTTGTTTGTTACAAAAGTTGGTGTCCCTTTCTAATATACACTTGATACACTTTTGATTTTACATGTTTATCTCAGACAGGGAAGGTGAAAGATTCCTTACCGCCGAGCAATGTAGTAGAAAACAGGATTGCCAGCTTTTGATGTCCCAGCTTGGTAGAAAATATTTAACGTTTTCAGTGCTTTGAACTCCTCTTTTTCATGTACCTGATGCCTAAAAAGCAGTACATTGACATCAACTTTTCACAACTGCTTTAAAAACAAAACAAAACACAAAACCCACCCAAACCCTCTTTATTTGCTTCTTTAAACAAAAGCATTAAGCTCAGACAATCCTGAATCTTTGTTAAATCACAAACACTACTGCCATCTCCAGTTCTCAATTTAATTCTGGAAATTCACATCTACTCAGAAACTTAAAAGGTATATGTAGAGTCAGCTTTTTAAACTCCCCTTCAAAACAAAAGCTGGAGTCTTACTAACTACTTGTATTTGCCTGACGTGCTCAAGTCTAGAAACTGACAATGCGTGTCCCTTCCATGATAGTCTCGTTACCTTGTCATAAATTCTTCAAATTTGGAACTAGTGAGATTTAAACTGGACCAATGGGTATCTGCCACGGGTTTGTGCTCAGGAGGACCCAGATAGGCCAGAAGAGTAGCCATCTTGTCAAAAGGTCGTCTTCCAACAGCCTTGTGGTCCCTAGAAACAGCATATTACTTGAAAGTCCTTCTTTACTCAGCAATTCCTTTGGGGTTTTTGCCCACCACCCTCCCTTACCTTGAACAGGCTGCACTTTCTAACATTAAAAAGTGTTCAACAAAGAAATAAGAAAAGTGTTTGTTACACATAGAACAATTTTTACAAAAGATAAGACAACTATACACTTGCACAAAAGGTTGGCAGTAAGATGGGCAGCAAGTTAGGCATGTTCCCAATAACGGCTTGTCAGTAAGTCTAAAGTCTCCAAGTGTAAGATTATTCAGCCACAATATTCTTCTCAGTAGTAACAACAAAAGCATCTGAAAGTATTTCCAAATATTCATTTCCCATCAACAACTCCCTTCTTCATAACATTTCTGAAGTCTTACCTGTTGCTGGAAAGGTACTGGCCAATCTTCTCCTGATTGTTCCACAGCAACCGGTGCAAAGCAAGCACATTGCCGTCACTGATGAAAGACAGGCTGTGATTGACAGTGTCGCTAGCTGGGCAATCCGATGCAATATCGAGGAAAAACCTAGAGTTCAAAACCAGTAATAACCGTAAGTGTGTAAGGGAAATCTGCCAAGTAGACTCAGGGTACATTAAAGGGCTGTTAAGAACATTCTCCGCTCCCTCTTTGCATGAGACAGCCTGAGCAAGTTTTCAAAGGGCCTACCTTCGTGCTGCATCAAAATTGCTTTTTACAAAATCATTAAAAGGCCGCATATGCTCTTCTTTTGTAAACAGGACATGGTTGGCAATACTCTGAAGTATCTAAATAATAAAAAGATGGTAAAGATACATAAAGGTTTAATGTATTAACTGTTGTGACAGTCAGTGTAACTTCAGTGTCGGAAATATTCACTGTGACCTGATACGACACCTCAAGACAAAAAAAGGCCGACACGTCAACTAATCCAAAATATGTTCACTGTCAAAATATTTTCCTTCACATATTTTTGAATACTAGAAAACAACTTCACTTATTTATCAACTTTATTCAGGTTTAGACCAGGAAAATAAATCCTCTTTCAAAACCATCACTTATTAAATGTTAACTATTTCTTCTGGAAATTATATAGACATGTAAAAGCAACAGCATATGCCTATTTAAAGAAACCTGTAATTTCTCAACATTTAAAACTGGTAATACGCACAGCCCTCAAAATCTGTATGCCATCATTAAATCTTTTTTTTTCATTTTAGTTTTACAGGAAATAATACCAAGTGAGATTAAAGATCGGAAAAATCACTTCTTTAGCACTAATATGAACTTAATATCTGGCTGCCATTATTCTCACTGTGGTCAAAGTAACATTGGTTTCTTTGTTTTCAGCTGAGGTTAGAAGTTCAAGCGAAGAGCCAGAAGGCATTCTGTTATCTTACACATAATTTTGGCAAAGTGGTTTTTTTCCATACAGACTGTTCCCCGTACTTACACTGCTGTGAGCTATAACATTAACGTTAAGATGTATAAACACCGTATGGAAACTGCACTTTAAACAAACATGACAGTTGCTACAAAAAACTACAATTCTACCTAAATTCTCTAACGCTAGCCAAAGAACAAAACTAAATCAGGTAGAACACAGAATATGGCCAAATCAAAATATTTACTGATTCACCTTTGACATCAGTTTCAATCCCCGTTCAATTCTTGGTGGAGGCTTTTTATCTAAAATCCCTGCCTCGTAAGGGGAGACGATCGCAGGATTGATGAACCGTAGGAACATTGCACTCCCAACTGCTCCGATGCTGTTCTGAGGAAATCGCTGACTAACAACCTATGAAGTTGAGAATTATAAAGAATATTTTTGCATTAAAGAAAAGGGAAAGCAAGCTGAGAAAAGCCTTGTACGGTAATCCAATTTTAAGCATTCTTTCCATGCCGATCAAGCTCAATACATCTGAGTAGGACTCTCTTAAGTAGGACAGGTCTTGCATCATAGGACAATTAGGAACGAGAGGGAAACGAGTAAGGGGCGAGGGGGCTAGCAGACACTAGCTAGTTTTACTTCAGCTTTCGTACAAACTTTCTTGCTGGGGTGAAATTGCTACAATAGCTATTGGGCAAAGCTAGGAAGGTCTATGTCAGAACTACTGACCACTTAATTCCAGGACCCTGCCACCGACAGCAGAGCAGGCAAATGCCGTATGTTCACACTTGGGTGCCTGCAAGTCTTCCCAGGAAATACAGCTAATTCTTTTCAAATGAGTGGGTCTTTTAGTTGTGTATTTGCAATTTCACTATTGGTCACAAGAGCATCTCCAGCAATAAGACGTACACTGTAACGTTTCAGGAGTAATTTTAAATTTGTGGGAAGGAGATTTTTGTAGATACACTCTTCAAACCATCGCATCTCAGATTTGTCAAAGAAGGAAAGACAGAATGAGCCAGAGCTGAGTGGCCAGTATACTTCCCTGCCTATGTAGACACTGTTCAAAATCACTTAGCAGGAATTTGCCAGAAGAACTACAGATTTAGAATACCATTCCCTGCTATCTAGAAAAAAAACAAATTCTGCAAATGTTGTAAGAAAAAAGAAATCTCCTTTCTTTTTAGGAAATCAACTACATATTACTAAAAGGATAGTCTATTCTCTTTCATTTCTCTTTCATTTGACTTTGAAAAGTTAAAGATAAAGCTCCTTGACATTAAATATGCTACATGTGGTTCTATAAAGATTCTGTACCTGTATGTGTATTTTCTTATGAGTAACAACGGTTAATCAAAACAAGTCGGATTCTACCTTTTCACAGAATAAAATTAGCAAGTTTCGTATTTTAAATTGTATTGTTATAAACAAATAAAAACCAAACAAACCCCATTTTACTAAAATACTTCAAAACATAACTAGTGCAATCTCAAATCATGCTGCTTAAAACAGATAATGCCATTAGTACATACATAATATATCAAGAATCACTTTGGTTCAGTACCAACTTCATTCAGTTACCTTGTGATGGAATTACTCATAGTATTTTCATGTAAAATACTAGTTTGCACACAGATTTTTGCATTTAAACATTATTACTATTCTGCTCAGTTACAGCAAAAAATAAGGGAGTATTTAATAAAAGTCTAAATTTCCATTCTGCTTCTGTTTTATTCATACTTTATATTTTGAGGTCACTGTCAAAGAAAAGGGTAAGTCTCAACTTTTAATGACACCACTCTTACCACATTATACATATCTAAACTCTTTAACACAGCAAGATACTTAAAATGGGAAATGTGCTTTTCTCAGTAAATCAAAACAAGTGCTAAATTTTATTGCTTAGTCACAGGCAAACAAAAGAAAATACATCAGAAATAAGTCATATAAGCCTCTTTTCTTTTCAGTAACCCATATATATTAATTGTTCTTCTCCCAGGATGCAAGCTGAAGTCAAGTTATCAAACAGAGTGTTAAAAACAACTAAACAAACTCAGATTTCCCCCAAAACAAAAAAAAAATATTTTTCTTCCACATTTTTTTAATTTGAAGATGGTGGCAAGGGTAGAAGAATCAGAGTATTAAATACTAAGCAGTAATGTTAAAAATGTCTTTTGTTTACTCAAATAGGCACACAGAGAATATTTTAAATATAACTTAATTCCAGTGTTAATCGAAATGAAAGCTATTTTGTGCCAGAATTAGTAGAATGATTTTACAGTGAGGTCAAATAGACTGAAGTAAAGATGTTTTGAACAAACAGCAAAAGATTTCTGTTGTGCTTTGAAAGAAATGGCTAATAAAAAGGTCTCCAAACTTACTGATTTTTTGTTTTCCTTTTTTTCTTTTACGGTAGCTTTATTCAGTAGAGAGTGGCAAGTTGCCTACAGAACAGAGATGAGCACAAACAAGTCACAGCACCAACTACATACAGCAACAAAAAACCAATGTTGACTTGTACATAAATTACACAGTAAAATGTAACAAACATAACCAACAGAAAATGAAATATATAAACTAAAGACTGATGATGGAGTTTTTATTCCACAATTTTATTACATCTTATTTACAAAGCACTAAATACAAAACAAGCAAATGTTGCGTTTCAATCATTTCTACTATTTCTGGCTAGATTAAAAGTCAAACCACATTAATGTGCTCATGATATACAATATTGGGCATTAAATGGTATATTCAGCTTTCGAATGTATTTCACCATCCCCGAATAATTTTAGTGGTAAAAATAGTAAAGTGTTACACCTTTGAAATACATATTAACTTTTAACATAAATTTAGAGATTTAAATCTTCCCAATGTTTCTCTGTGTGTCCTTCAATTTAGTTAGATCTGCGAATCATCATGGTTATTACTACTTTAATAGCTAAGCACTGCCATAAAACACTCTGCGGAAAGAGGAAGAAAAAGCCAGCGGGTCTGCGTTAAGTTATTATAGATTTCCAAATCAAGATACCACTTGATTGTGCTTATTTCTGCATTTCAGTTATACGCAAAGGGACCCACCAGGAAGCATCACGTTCTCTCGTATTTCCCATCAGGGTCTGAGCAAAGCTATAGCGCAGCGGCCTTGTGCGCTGCTCCCCTGCACAGAGGTAAATTTTGGTCTTGGATCTCAATGCTACATCCTTCATACTAGCCGTAGCAGTAAATCGGCATCCCTGAGAGGCCTCACAGCAAGCAACCCCCGGAGCTGTACCGACGGAAAGCTAGCTATACTCAGCAGTTGGAGAGGATGCACGCACCAACGTTCCAATAATCTTTAGAGTACCACACAAGCTGGAACTGGAAGAGAATTTCTACAACTTAAGGATGTGAGAGAGTAAAAAGAAAAAAAAAAACCACCCAAAAAACCACGAAAAACAAAACCACCAATAAAAAACAGTCAGTAAGAGCTTTTCTACTAACCAAGCTAAATTTAAATAGTTCAAATTCGTGCAGGACCTATTAATATTTAGCCAACGGCACCTCTGCCAAATTTCTGGCTTTGTGTAATTTCTACAGTTAGATTCTGAAGCAGTCATATACATACTCTATGCATCAAGCTGTTGCACTTAAAGCACGAAGAATTTCCACCCCTCTTTGTATGAGTGACTTTGATCAGGCTTGCTCGTGACGACATTAGCACCCCTGGACATCACCATTTCATTCTGAAAATGAGCAAGCGTGAATCTGCCACAGCAACTAGTTATATGAAGTTCCCAGACGAAAACACTTGCCGGGGCTCTGTTCTGGTAACAGAAACACCAGCCAGGGTAGACCCCAATATCCAACTAAATACACCGTTTCCATAACGTTGCTGCATTGATTAAAATTAGCTACAAATCATTTACAGAACATACCTGATGAGTATTTTTTGCACACAGATTTACTTTAAAACTCAAAGCATAAAAAGACCGCAAAGTTCAGTCTCATTTAGTATTATGCTATTGCTTGGGATGAAACACATTCACCTTATAAAAAATGAAGTTACCTTATAAAAATCACTTATTTGGTTCTTAGGATAAAAACGGATTAATGCCCCCAAAAATTCAGATTTTAATTGTGCTTTCTTTCAGATAAAGGCCAGACTCTTCAAAACTCTCTGGAAAGTACAGAATGAATTATTACACTATTTGTGACGAACAAACATTTGTACACAAATCTGTGTGTTATTAGAAACAGTTAAAATAGTAAATGTTGAGGTTGAGTATCAGTTAATACCACCTATATAATTGCCTGTAAATCATCTCTTTCAAGAACAAACTACCCTTGTTACCAAAAAGTGTAAAGGCAAGAATATAGCCAGTAGCCTTGACAACGCTTCCACAGCAGAATCTCTGGCACTGCCAACTGGTGAGTACGGTTTAGTAATTCCAATTCATGTAGGAATTAAAAATGTTTTGCATAGAAGTAATTTCTAGCAACTTATCACTGAAATGGAAATAGATCTGATACATCATAGTAGAGCACATAAAAGCAATGCTAGAAAAGGATGTGGGACAATGCAACATCTAATAACAGGAGCAACAATCAAGGTCGCGTGTGACATTTTCACTAACGCTCAAATGTACTCCCAGTCAACCTCTGTGAGACTGTGAGCATTCGCTCCTGCAGGAAACCAGCCTGCCCCATTTCCCAATTCAAAAAACCAAACCGAAACCACCCCCAAACACACCCCTGCCAACCCGAGTACAACCACTGTCAGAAACAAAACTGATGACTTTAGAAGCCATTTATACAAGTTGTTAGAGCAGAAACAAAGGCACATCGTTTGCACGCCTAATTCATTCCAACAGCTCACAATGACAACCCAAGATCCGCAACAGTCACAACACGCAATTCACTGTTTCTCACTTCCAAGTTCTAAGAACTGCAGCAGTTGCATTTATTAATACAGCATTCCCTGTAAAAATATGACTAGACCACATTGCGCAGAATTTTTTTATTACTCATAATTTGTTTGCGCAGCTCAGAAAATCAGTTTTCTTTGCTTTACTTGAGACCTGAGATACAGACTGCGTGGCTGAAAGGCCGAAAATAGCTCGCCCGGACCACTTCACTGAGACCAGTGCTCAAATCTCTGCCACGCACAGCTCTTCTGCGACAGTCCTCCAACAGGACTGGAAACTGCATTTCCTGTGAGCCCGGAGGGCAGCAGGTGTATCCCCCGCTGGCATTTTTAGCAGCAGCTAAATCCATCAGAAACACACAAAGAGCATACTGGGAGATGCTTATCCACATTTCTGCTGTGGAGAGCCGCAGAACCGGGACGGAGCGGGAGTCGGGGCCGGAGCCCGGGGAGCGCCAGTACTGGAAGGGGAGGCAGCCGGGAGGGTACCGCTATAGGGGAACTTACTCTACAGAGGACAGTGCACCACGCGGGAAGGCCGCTTCTCTTTAAGCGTCATTTATAAATGATACCAGAAACAAGCAAGAAGTGGATGGTCCCAGCTTGGTAACTTCCCACGGTTTGTGTGACAGCACTGAAGTTTGAACCACAGTTAGGAGTCTCTGTAATTTGCCTCATTAGAAGAGGTCTATAAATACATTTGTCTGTCTCCTCCAGGTTCTATTCCTCCTATTTACCTACTGAATTTCTCAGTACTCTGTGTTTGCAAGATGTTTGGTCAGTCATTTAATCGAAGTACAGCTGCCC
Organism: Phaethon lepturus; assembly: GCF_000687285.1. Taxonomy (NCBI): domain Eukaryota; kingdom Metazoa; phylum Chordata; class Aves; order Phaethontiformes; family Phaethontidae; genus Phaethon; species Phaethon lepturus. The sequence continues at coordinate 40,113 of NW_010523728.1, read as the reverse complement.
TTCACAATACATACAGTAACGTACTGCAGGCCTCTGACAGGCAACAGAACAACAGAACCTCCATCGGAATTGTGTTGCCCATAGCAGATGGAAGGTATTTTACTCTGTAGACCAAAATGTATTCCTGTTGTCATCTACCTCTCAAATACAAGAGCCTATCATCCTCAAAAGACAGCAACTGCAGCATCTCAGTTCCAAGGATAATGTTATTTACCAAATTACAGGCCAGTGGACCTCCTTCCCAGCACAAGCCAACGGCTTTCCTTACAGCTGTCCACAGCAACCTAGAGACTCCTGCTTTCAGAACAGCGTGACGAGTCAGGACACCAAGCGTGATCAGAACAAAGCCTGAATGATGCAGTGTCTTGACCTCACCCACAAGTGATCTTCTTTAGGAAAGCACATGTAACCACAAACAATTCTCTACCAAATACAGCCAACAGCATTTTATACATCTATTTCCTTCCATTATACTCAGCTTCAATCCACAGTTTCTAAAATTTACAACTTGTGACTACTGTGGTCCCACTGAAGACCATACAGGTTTTTTCTAATGAGCACCTCACACCCCTTTTAACCTGCTTTTCTACCAAAGGCAGAGTGGGTAAGCTTGTGCCCACCTGTAATGGACAACTAAATAATATTGCTGGAGCAATGATCTGAATAATGCATTTCATAGACAATTTTGGGAAAAATTTACTTCAGAGAAAAATGCTCTTGAAGAAATTGCCTCTATTTTTACACCAAGAAAACTATCTAGAGTCAGTCGCTAGTTTATTCACAAAGTTAAGGTTTATCAAAGGTGTGATCCATAAGACGTTTAAATAATTAATTAACTTTATTTCTGATTTAACTGACCCTGTATAAAGAGCAAACAAGAACATTGTTTCTATATTCAAAACATAGTTTTGCATTCTCTCAACCCAGGAGCATTTTGGGTTTTTTTATATTCCCCTTTTCTATCTTCCTTATAGATGGCCCATATGATAAACTGATCAAACTGTGACCTCCCTAGTTAATCTTTAGTCTCCCATAGAGATGCTAAAGCAGATTATTGCTGCCTTATTAGGGGTCTGAGTTCTTAGCTGTGATTCAAATCCTTAAAAAAAAAAATATACCATCTAGTCACCTCCTGATTGCCAACCCAAGTCTTAAAACACCGTTCAGTCCCTACGTTTAGATTCCTGTTATTTAACAAACAGCTGAAAACAGTCTTCAAGAAACACTCACTGTGCACACACTACTGGACCAAGCTCCAGATTGCTAGAATTATAAAAACAAAACCCAAAGTTTAGGGGCAGGCAACCATTGCAGGCATACCTGGTATAAACAATGGCACACACTGCGAAGTTGTGGTGGGAACTCCGAAGAAGAATTAATGATTGCATGAAAAAACTTTTCTGTCATTTGCAAGAGACTCCGCTGGTTCTCTTCAAGGCTTTCTGTAGGCTCCAGCCTGAAACAGACCCATAAATCTATGACCAGCAATCAAATAAATGATACTAGCTGTACTCATATGTTTGGTAGTAACCTTATTTCACAGGGTAAATAGAAATCTTGCAGAAATATTTATGATCTTTTACACAAAAGTTTCCATCAATATTTTAAACCATTTAAGTTACAAATAAAAGGTCATTTAAAACTCAGTAATAGACAGCTGTAAGCGGGATTCTCTCACACCATTTCATAGAGAGACATGCATACATAATTCCAACTGGTAACAGTATTATCAGTTTGAGGGTTTCTCTGAAAGAAATTTTTGAGGTAGACACAGTTATCTGAGAGTTAAACTATTAAAAAGAAGGTCTGTCTTTTGGTGAGCTACGTAAAAGACAAATAGATAAAGTTTTTCTAAGAGTTGGAGATAATCCAAAGCAACAGAACAACAGCTACTAAATCCAAGTCTTGAAGTGATAGAAGAAAAATCAAAGCCAAAAAATTGCACACAACATGCACGCAATTCCATCTTGCTTCTGTAATTAATTCAATGACCTAAAGCTTGCCAAGCTAAGATCAGATGCTTTCCGGTACTACTGGAAATCCCCACATTAGCGGCCTACATAAAAGTATGAAGAAGCAAAGAGGAGAAGAGGTCCTGCAAGAGCTCTCTATCTTCCTTACTCTCTCAGGGCTTAGAGGACATGCAGAAAAACTCATCTCGCTGTGCTGGACATCTCTGTACAATTCTCCCTCGGTATAAGGATTGCAGGTACAATTAATGTGTCTGGTAAAGTGAGGAGTGGAGAAGTATGAAAGTATGAGAAAAATATTTGCAACAAGGAAGAAAGGAAACCTATTATATTTACAATGACTATAAGTTGACTTGAACAGCAAATGACAATGAATTACAATACATTTGCTCCCCCCTTGAATCTCAAACCTTGTTGGATCCACCTCAAAGCTAACGTGCTGCCATTCAGAGGATGTGATCACAGTCCTTAACAACGGCTCCAAAAGCTTCTGCAAATATGTAGCACCATATACCTGTGTAGAAAGAAAATGAGAACAGGTGGCCAGATTAACATGGCAATCCACAGGAACACTCCAAAATTCTGCAAGTGTTAAAAGAGCCTGAAAACATTTGATATGTTTTGGCATAAGCCAAATTTCTGTAGAATTGGCGTTTCTATATTATAGTCTCACTTCTGAAACATCTCTGTGATCAATTTCTACAAGTATTTTAATTAATTTCCAATTTAGAGAAAACTATAGGTCACTTTAATAACCACAGTAACTAGATGGGATCTTTTCTCAGAGCACAGTGACTCAACACCCCATCTCTGTTTGTATAGTACTACACAACTTTTTAAACTGAATGGAAGCATAAACAAGACCTCAGAGTTTGTCTCCCCATCTGGAAATTGCCCATTACAAAAAGACCATCAGGAACAGCATTCAAACTGGTACTAGCCCCAGAATCACTTGTATAACTAAACTAGTCAGAATTTTCAAGAGCCCTACTATGAAGATGATTTAGGAAAGGATTTTAAGAGAACTAAAACTTCTAGAAATATTTAGCTGTTTGTATCAAGTAAGTTATATTAACAGTGTAACTAGTAATAACTAGTAATCTCTGTTGAAATCTACAAATCTTGCAAACATTTTTGTTACTGCAACCAGTTTTCTTCTCTACAATGCAGAATATACACACGAGGCAAGATGAAACATTTTTTGCCATGGAAACTTTCAAGAGGGCTAACTGTAAGCTTAAGCCTAACTGATTGAGTCATGAAGTCTTGGCAAAAGGTTAGTGCCAGGAGGATTTGTATTTTTCAGTTGGACCTGAGCGTAAGAAGAATTACTTCAAACATTAAAACATTAAAAGCAAAACTCCCTAAACTTAACAGATGTGAAAGCTGAGACTAACTTAAACTGAGACCCAAAGGCAACTCCGTACTATTTTCTTCTAATCCAGTTACTCAAATGCTTAACACCATAGACTGGTAGAGTTTTGTATTTCGCTAAACTTCTCCTGTTATTGAAGTGATCCGTAGCAGAGGGAAAGAATAGAAAATATACCTTAAAACAGAAAGTCATTATTTTACTGGCTAAGCTGTTTCCTCGGAAGAGTGTCTGCATGGAATCTGCTAGTTCAACTTCCTTTGAAAACATATTCCAGAGTAGCTGGTAGAGCAAGTGCCGGGAATCAAAGAGTGTGACCAGGACACGAGCTAGCTCATCCTTAAAAGAAGCAATGAAATGTTAATCTGACTAGCAGTAAGCCAAAGCAAGTACAAAAAAAAAGAATTATGAAAAAAAACACCAAGCAGTTTGTACTAATGCTTTAAATTTGCTATGGAGTCTCACACGTAAATATCAAATTAAGCATACACAATCTCTCTTTACATCTTTCCTGTGCTATTGCTTGTCTAAAAATCTGCCTCATGATATCCAGTCATACAAATTCATAATCGTTAGTCCAGATAGATAAGCAGTTATTCTGCTGAATAACAAAGCCCAATTCATCTTGCTAGAATCTAGAGGAGCAAATACAGTTAGTTCTGTTTGTCTGCATTACGGCACAATCTGTCATAAATAACCAGCCCAAACAGATGCATTTATCACAATAACTGCATATAAAAATATTCTTAGACATTAACTAAAAATTTAGTATAAAAATGCCATTTATAATCAAGATGTCTGGCAATTAGATTCAGTACAATTTTCGAGACTATACTAAGAAAGGCGAGCCAGCACGAACGGTAGGTCTAATCTCTCTTTAGCAGACTTTTATTACACCCTTAATGTTTGCACTAATTTTTATTTCAAAACTTAGTATTTTCAAAAATGTAGGAAATAAAATGCATGAATCAACTTACCCACTGAGAACAAGGCACCACATTGGCTAAAGCCATAGCAATAGGAAGCTCCCCCTGATCACCCATCATTGTAACCAACTCCACCAATCTCTCAAACCGATCTGCTAGCACTGTTTCTGCTAACGTATCAAATTCTGTTCCCTGCTGCAGAATTTTGGTGAGGACTTCCATAAACGTAGCTCTTGTTTGGAGGTCTTTATGATAGCCCAAGCCTGATTAAAAAAACCCAGAACTACTAAGGAAGATGTAAAAATAAATTAAATACCAATGTCTTCATTACGTATTCATTTATGCACAGTTAACTCTAACTACTTTACCTATTGAGTGCATAAGACCACTGTCCACATTTGCATTGAGTAAATTTGACATAGCAAGAACAGTGCAGTGCCGCAGCGAAGCCAGCCTTCGAGACATTCCGCGTTTCCTGCCACCTGTTTGTGCGCTTTCATCTTCAACTTCGCTGCAGTCATTTAGAAGGTTCATAAACAGCGTGAAATATCTACAGGAAATGAAAGAGACTTGCGTAAGTAAAACGGAGTCTGCAAAGGCAACCATCTGAAAAGATTTGCACAGAGTAGCAAACAGACAATCAGCCTCCCAAAAAATCTCGTAACTGCCCCCAGTAATCTTTCTTGTAGCACAGTCCAAAATTTTAAATGTGTTGTAACAACCGGAAAGCACTGTCCTAAAATCTGTATGCAAATTGTCTCAAACCAAGCAAGTGAATTTCACGGGTGTGCCTTTACAAACAGCTGTCTTGAAAGAGATTTTAAGTTTGATGGATAAAAATACAGTATCAAAGCAAGCTAATCACTCCCATTAATTAAACATACACCTGCATTAAGCAGAAACAAAGCCAAATTTTGCAGTTATTTTCTAAGTTAAAGTGTTTCCATAAACCTAGGAGGTAGAGATTTGTGAAATGGGATGAGTAAGAAGTAACTTCTGTTTGGATAATTAATTTCTGCTAGAAGAAAAAACATAGTTTGTGATAGAAGTCACATGGTGCATCTAGAGTCATTGTATAGAAAAATAGCTACAAGTCACTATTTACTTAAGAAATAGCTGAGATTTTGCTTCCATCAACTCAACACCATCTCCTTCTTCAGGCTGTAGTGGAAGCCCCGCAAGAAGAGAGACTACTGCTTCCATACTCGCTTGGTCCAAATCTCTGAAAAATAAAGTTTTAAGAAGCTGTGAATCAATTCAGCAGAATTAGTCTCTCCTTCCTCTTCATAATTTTCCCATGCAGTACCACATCCCTTTTCCTTAGACATCTAACTGCAGGTGAAAAGAATATTTTTTTTTTAAAAAGTTACTCTAGTAAAGTTCTGTCCATCAGGAAAAAAGCTCTGACATTGTGATACAGGTGCAAGCAATACATCTAGTAAGGACAACAACTGCAAACCAAATTTGTCACTAAAAAAACAGTTAAGTATAAATTCAACAATATAATGTTTGATAATTTTACTCTTCAGAATGCATCATATGAAGATATAGCTCTAGCAAATAAAATGGTCAATCCTAATGCTAAATCAGAAAATGTATTAAAAGGAATTAAATAAATTCAGTAGATTAAAAAAACCAAACCAAAATACACCCACCAAACACCTCAAGAGGCATGTTAGTTAAAGCTATGTATTAAATATAATTCTGTTGTTGCTCACCAAAACTTAAGTTTCAATTTTTTTGTCTTTTTCTTAAAATTACTACCACTAAAGAAGTCCACACAAGCCAGCTCATCTGTGGATATCAAAATGCCACCTGGTACACTGTTAGCAACAGTATAATAGTATTCTTTCTTACCTTGTCAAGCATTTCACATCTTCATCTGTTGCTTGATTAGATGTTCCCATAACCCAGTCTGTCAGATATTCCACCATTTTGTTCCTGTTACACATAGATATATCGCTTTAGCTTTGTTTTTTTGTTTTTAACAACCCTTCCCCAAACACACTACTGTTGGCATGATTCTTAATTATTACAAATTCAACGTAAGAACTGTTTGAACCACCACACACTGAAGAGGAACTGAACAAATTTTATTATACCAAGTAATACTCCAGTCTGTATCACACACAAAATTTTTACATGTGTTTAGTATCCCCACTATCAAAAAATTTTAATGCAGCACCAGGCTCTAAATTATTCTGAAGACAAAGATAGGAGTACTATCCCTGTAACAGGAATACTGGTGGGAGTCAGCTTTTGGTTTATTTTTTTAAAAATGTAGCCAAACAAAATTACACTTTTCCACATTACACCATTCTAGAAGTTACAGAATGCAATACTTACCTAAATTTCATTTCTTGGCAAAATGAAAGGTCATCTCTCCTCTCCATCATTACTTCTACTAACTGACACAGCTTAGTTTTTATTTGAATTGCGTGTACCAAATTTCCAAGCACACGCACATACCTGAAGAAAAAAAGATTGATTAAATAGCTCATACTACAAGGCCCAAACGTCTGACACATCTTTTCAGCTCCATGCTAGAACCCACACACTGGCTGACCCAGCAGACTTGCATAATGGGTTAGCAAGTATTTGGGCTACTTTATTTTCCAAGTGAGCAAGCCAGCCCCTATATCAGCTGAAGATCAGCACCAGATTTCTTCTGGCCAAAGAAGTTTTCTGTTACGACAAAACTGAACAGAAATTTGCCCTTCAGCTAATTTTTCAACCACTAACACCACTGTACAGAAAAGAAAACAGGAATGCATATAAGAATAAGGCCAAGCAACAGAACGATTTAGTTTTTTAAAAAAGTCGCCCCCCATCAGCATACTTTATGCTACATATAAATTATCTCCACAATTACTGAAGTTGTGAGAACCGTACCAATGAGGATCAGAAAATCAGCTGCTGTTTCTCCACAGATGCAAGCAGAAAAGATATAAACTAGGAGAGTTTACCTCACTTCTTAAACATATTACTTTGTATAGGAAGGTCAACAGGATTTCTTACCTAACCAGATTTAGCATCATTGTCTCAATACTAGCTTGTCCAAGGTGTTCTGAACTCCCTTCTGTATGATTGTCAAGCAAATTCTTCATTATAGCAATGGTTTGCTCTACAAATTGCGTGTTGGTCTCAGTTAACAAAACCTACAGGAAGAAAACTGGTGGTCTTAATTCTTTACATACTATTTATCAAATATACTGCAGCATTTCAAAAATCTAATGGACAAGCATTTTTTCTAGTATCACCTAGCCAAAAGAATTTCAATGTATGTCAAGACTGAAATCTCAACACTACCAGCCATAACGATTCTGAGAACATTCTCACAGATTCTGGTACTCAGAGTTCACTAAGAATTCAAGAACGTTTTCAATTACTTCATGTTAAATATAGCCTGGAATCATAAATACAGTAATTATTAATGCACGTTGTCAAATAAAACCACAATGCTTGCAGTTTTTTTGTACGACACACGAACAGGTATCAATTTCAATTACCTATATGAAAGACAAAACAGATGCTTTTTATGAAGACACAAATGTGAAGGAATATATCAACACTTTACCTGTCCTTGAGAATCAAAAAACTTGCTGATGGTATTCTTCAATTTGTTAAATAGCATTGGATAAAGTGCTGGACTCAACTCCAAACCCACCAGATCTTTAATATTAGTCCGTATCTGAAGTCCCACTTTCTCATGGTTACAGACCATCAGAGTCAATAATCGATCGATGAATTTGCTAACAGGAGTCTCTGCATTTCCCTCAGTGGACACCATAGATATCATGGACCCCTTACGCTCATTGACAGGGCCCATAGGTGGACTGTAGGTTGCTAATCCCGCATTGCTACGATGCTGTAGGCACACTCCTCCAAGGGCACATAAGAACCCTGTCATGTTGATCCACTCCTGAAGAGAATCTGTGTCAGACAAATCTATGGAGCCTCCCCCACTAACATGTGACATTCGTCTCTTAACAATTGTCTTATGAAGACTCTCGGTAACCTGAAAAAGAATGGCTGAAGATGAAATCTCTTCAATTAAACGTAACTAGTGGAGAGAGATCAGAACTTTAAAGCATTTTGTAACAAATCCTGCCGTTTACAATTCCAGTCTCAAGAATTGTCTAAGATTCGCCTTTTATAGTTTATTGCGATTCTGTGAACAGAAATCTATCCAGAGGCACTGTTTCTACAGAAGTTGAAAAAGCAAGGCTAGAAGGGCTGCAAGGGCTTGCCTGGTCAATTCCCTGCTCTGCACCAGGATAAAGCATATTTAACTCCTGTTAGCCAGCGGCTTGTTTAAGAACTTCCAGTTAAAGGGATTTAATAATTCCTCTAGCAGTATTCCACAGTTTTCACTATTTTTTCAATTTCTTTTTAATTTTTAAGCTCAGCCTCCATGTCCCTTGCAGCAATTTAAGTCAAATTACTTCTTGGCCTCTTAGCAAGCATGACAGACAACTGATTACCATTATTTTTCTGGAATACTTTCACAGCACTTAAGTCTGCCCGCAAAACTAATTTTCTAGATTAAAATTCAATTTCGTAAAATAAATAAGCTTAAATAGTTATTTTGAATTTCTAAGGGTTGAACCTGTGGAAAAATTAATAGTCACCTGCCCGTCTTCCATTTTGGTCTTTGGATAGTTAAGGATTAGTTTTGTAGCTTGTTCCCATTTTGCATGTGTATCCTCCCAGGCCTAAAATAAGATATATCAAGATTTAACTTCAAAACTACTTGTTGCAACGGTATTTTCTGTTTTCAAAAAAATATGCGTACAAGAGTATATGAATTCAGAAGAAAATTTACCTCTGTGTTGCCTGCAGTTGGATGTTCAATGCGTCTTAATAACGCCATCACTCTTTTCTGAAGAGCTGCTCTCCCTACAAAGGGGCACAGAACAGTTAACCAAGTTTTTTGAAAACCCACCTACATCAAATATGAGATCTTTGAAAGTAATTATTAAATTAACAGAGGAACATATCCCCTTAAAGTGTTTAGAAAAGGATTCTCCTTGTTACACTTTAAAATCCTCATACACTCAGTCACCCAAATTCTCTGCACTTTCTAGCAGTTCTGATAACTAAGGTATTTCAGCGAAAGGAGGAGTAGCAATCAAATCAAGAATCTCAACCTGTTTACAAAACTCGAACACAAATAATAGTCTTATTATACAGGTAGAAAGGTATTCTACAGATTCATGATTCTTACCTGTTGACATCATATTGCTAACAGATGCAAACTCCATGAAAGTATTGTAGTTTGGCAAAAAATTATGCACCGAGACTTCATCTACTCCACATCTGATATCTGCTTCCTCACAGAGGTGACGGAAACAGGACATTGCAACAAGGACTGCCTCAATATCCGGGCTCCACAAAAACATGTATAAGGCAACTTCCAATTTTGTTTGAGCTTGGCGGCAAATCGGTGTTCCGCTGCATCCTGCTGTACTTTCCTTGGGAAACAGAGAATTCTGAACTTGCTAATATTGCTTATGTATATGGCAATTTTATTAAAATTCAGCCTTATCCAAATTGTTCTTTAAAACTGCTTTTATTCCAGGAGGAATAAGCAATCCTAAACAAGGTCAGAGATCTTACATGCTGTTGCATGAGCACAGTGGCTAAGAACCTGCTGCTTTCATAAGGATAACCATGTGCTTAGGAAAACCTCATTGATACTAAAAAAGTGTACATTAGAACACAAAATGAGTTATTTGGCTCATAAAAGATGTTCTACATACCCTCTTAATTTTTTTTCTGCAGCTAGAACCACTAGTAAAACCAGGCTTGAGAATCTTGTCTGTCAGAGGATATACCTTACTAAAGCGCTTGATTTTATGATCCTTCATAGTACATTCAAACTGCATGCAATACTTCAAAATGTGAGATTTCCGATTTATTAACAATAGACTAGTGTGTAGGGATGCTATGTGCAATCCTAGAAAAAAAATATTCACCAACATTTTGACTTGAAAAAGGTGTGACTTTAGAAAGTCTGAAACATCATTATTAACCAACATATTAGATAGATACACTATATAGGATACAGATGTCTTTTCCTCCTCAGACATAATTAATTTTAATTTTAAAAATTACACTCAAAGTAATTTAATTTCTACTTGCACCCAGGTTTTTCTCCCCAAGTGTTAAAAAGAATTATTATCACATATTACTTACCAAGGAAGAATTCCCTTTCCCTTTCCTGAGGGTAGCTCCTGGAGCACAGCGTATCATCTCTTCATGGTCAAGAGAAATTTGACTAGTTCCACCTCCAGAGACATCATAAAGGAAGAGAAAGTGGCAGGAGCTCCTATCTGATTGCTATAAGGGAGGAAAGAAAAATAATAAATTAACTTATTTTTTAAAAAGGATAGATTTCAGGAATGTATAAAGCTCTTCAACGTTTACACAGTACTTTTCACACTGGTGCTCTCAGGGCTTTATAAGGTTACCCAGATTAACAGTATCTTAGAATGATATTTCCCCTTAAGAAATTATTGAGAGACTCCTATAGGATTATTGGTTTTAGTGCACAGAACAGAATCATAGAATCATATGTAAATACAATTATATTTTAGATGTAATTAAGTCTAAAGAAGCCAAGCTCAGCAGTACTGCACATTTTATTCTATACATTTTATATTAGCTCAGAAAAGCAGGAACTGAGATTGTGAAGCAGAGCTCTAACATTATTTTTTTCTGATCCTGATATTAATGAACATCCTCTAAGCACTAAGAGGAAAGAGATTTTTAAAAACAACAAATTACTTCTTAACCTAGACGCCAAATGTAAAAGTCTTCCTGAATTCACAGAAAGCCAGAATGCCTAAGGTCTTCAGATACAGTATGTGAGATTATATTTTACAAATATATGTTAAACTGGATATACCAAAGGAAAAAGCCTACGACTCAGCATCAACACAGACAAAAAGTACTGTCCATCAGTAACAGAGCTACCAAAGTTGAAAAGAGAAGAAAAGAAAAAAGTCATTTAAAGGTAAAAATCCTCTTGGTGAAAGAGGACTTTCTAAGCATGCTATATACTACACATAAAAGAGCATCCTTCTCATGTTAGCACAGCTATTTTCAGATCAGATAGAAAAAATATAAACCCTTCAATTTTTTCTAGTAAATTTTTAATTTAAAAAAGTAATATAGCAAGTCTGGTTTTAATTCTAGCAAGTATAGCATTACAACATGTGTTTGGTTTGGAAAAAGTCTCTTGAGATTATCAGAAAGAAGCAAGTCAGAATCCTAGGACTCACATGAACATGAGGTCCAAAGAGAAATTTTTATTTCACCCATGAAGAAATATATTTTATCATAACTAACATTCCCTCACCTTGCGGACTACTTCCCTTTGTATTAGGTAAATAGGTATCAGGCACCAGGTTTCTGCGAAACACACATTTTCCAGGCAAGTAAGACAACCTGTGTAGCTAAAGTAAAAAAAAAAAAAAAAAAAAATCCTAAATCTAACTTCAGTTAACAATTCTAATCAAGGGTGCCTCACAAAGCACCATCTCTCAGCAGAGAGGGAATCAGAAAACAGTGTAAGTGTAGCTATTAGATCTCTTCCAATCATAAAAATAACCTGGTAAATACAGGGAGTGAGAAAGCAGACAGCAATTAATTTTAATGATCCTAACAGGTAAATGTTAACATTTACTTACTTTGTTTTTTAGAAGAAATTTATTCCTACAGATGAGAATCTCCCGCAGCCACTTGAGGATTTCCGTACTGCTGAGCATCTGATGACTAGTTAGTTTCTTGCAGATATAAAAAAGCATTTGTGAACTGCAGCAAAATGAAATTCAGCATTAGCTTTATAATCTAGTAACAAAACTTTGAAGATACTACAACATTTCACATGAAATCAGCAATTAGCACGAATATCCTATATATATACTAGCATCATCTTTTAAAATGTATAATAGATATAATATAGGTGTGTACATTAAATGACAAGCTCCCCTCTGACCCTTCCCACCGCCCAGCTGGCTTTTTTAGTTCCCTAGAGGAAGTTAAGCAATTTGGGTACTTGTTAGAAGTCCGGACTCCAGGGCTGTCGATTCAGAAGTCCTCCATTTATCCACAGAACAGATACAGCACAGACAGTGGCAGTACAAGTTTACCTACACTGCTCTGATAACGTGTCTCAACTCTGTTCTGGAAGGAACACATCTAGGGATGTTCCTTCTTCATATCCATTCAGGCCTCAAACTCTCTGTTAAAACTGCCAAAGGGTCCAAATTAGTGTCAATTTTAATGGGTTTTTCCCCCAGCCCAAACAGACCACAGACTCATTTCTACTACTAGAAATTACAGTAATGAGTTTCAGTTATTGCCCATCTAGGTAGGGCTCAGCCCCAAACCTATCGCATAGAAGCCCCTTGAGCCATATTAAGCAGTCACGCAGGCCGATTTGCTGATGCTGGTAAGAATGTTCCTCCTAGACTGTTGTTCCCTTTCTTCTAAAACAAACACCCACACCAAATTCAGATTAGATCACCAAATATTTCATTTTAAAATTGTTTAGCTCATGCACTTCTTAGAAATCCGAGTTTACAGATTCCTATTTTTTTGTTTCGCATTTTGTGTAATTCTGACTTTTTTCGAACATCATTTCCCTTAATATTCTCCAAGAAATCAACCAAAACAGCTGCTGTGAAGTTATAAAAAGCAAGATGACTTCAATGAATAAAAATTTTTTAAATACACAGGAAAGACAAAAGTCAGGGCAAACTACTACCTTCTTTAGGTGAGGGCTTCAGAGTCAAGATTAACAAATCCACGCTCCTAGAATTGCTTAATATTGCCCTCCCTCAGCCCCCCAAAAGCAAAACAGAATTTAAACAAGTCATAAACATTTGAATGAGGTGGAAAAGCCTCTAACTTTTCAAACTAATAATCATTTCTACACCTTAACATCAGGCCAAAGAGAGTCATCAAGAAAGCTAGCAAAAGGTTTGTTATATTTTTGTTAAGTTCATGTAGTATAAGGAAGATAAAATGTTTTCATGAATACAAGTCATAATTTTGACTGCAGATTCATAACGATGTTGCATAGGTTTCCCAAAACATTCACAGCTATTTCAAAAGAGAAGACAAATCAAAACAGCTACTTCTCTAATTTACAAAAATTAACTTACATACCTAATTTCCCAGAATGTTTCAATAGGTGCATCAGGATTCCACAAGTCAATGCTGTCTAACTGGTGAAGAACTAGCAAGGCCTAAATTCAAAACAAAGTAGAGTTTTGCTTAAAGGCACAAATTTACAAAGTACATCAGCATAGGCAGAGAAATAGGTGCAATCACATATTAACTGCATTGTTTTTAAAACATCAAAAGATATAAAAGGCATTTCATATAGAAGAACAAGAGTTCACTGTTAGTCTATGTCAAAAGTATTTAGGCTTTATTACATATTTATAACCCAAACCTAGAGGTTTTGCCTTGTATTTCCATACAAATCCACACTGGGCCACAACTTTAATCAACTTCAATCAATTTTAAACACATATGGTCAAAACTTTAATCTCTGCTTTTGATTTAGTGAGATTAACTACAAAATTTTAAAAATCAACTACTTATAAAACAGTTGAAGACAATTTTCAGAAGAAATACATATCCGATAAAAATTAAACTGGTCAAAGACTATAGACAAACAGAAAATTATTGATTAAAAGTTGTTTATCCTTAATTATATCATGCAACTATAGCAAACAAAATCTCTCCTCTTAAGTCTTGGGGTTGTCTGACATACAGGCAAATAAATTTTCACTTTGGAGAAAATTAAGTTAAGGACAGAAATACAGAAAGTCTTATCTATTTTTGCCTCAAAAATTAAAAAAAAATTTGCTGCAAAGGGTTTACTATTAAAAATGGCATTTAACAAAAAGCAACTCATATTGTTCTCCAACAATATATTAAGTAGTTATTTCAAATTGCTTCCTATTTTAAACAAATATTCCAGAACTTCCTTAATAATCTGGTAGTCAAAAACAGACATGAGAGGCCGATCCTCAGCTAGTTAAGAGAATAATCAAGCAGATTAAGAATTAAGATCAATAAAGAATCAAGATTAAACAGTACACAGAAATTAAATTACGTAACAGCCAAAACTTTTCAATCTTTAAGTTCCTGTACATGACCATAAGGATGTTACCACCCAACACAAACTTCCCAAGAGACTTTCGCACTGAAAAGGATTATTCTTACACAAGAAATATTCTTGAATTCTTCCATTAAACTATCAAGAAATATGTATTTCATACACTGATAGGTAGTAGTATATTGACCCTCTTCACAGCAATTCTTGTTAAGGCAAGTTTTAACAAAAAAGCCTTAGTTTACCTACTAAGTTTCAACTATTTGTGTAAAGTTTTAACAGCATAAAGTTATAGTTAATCCTTTTTTCAGTCTACCTGTGAAAACCTAAAACATGAAAGGTATCAATGAAGCACACACTCTACAGTGCACTTCTTCGAATGGGATTCTAAAGAAGGATAATATAACTGGCACCATGGATTAAAAAAAATAAGAAATAAATCTTTCTGTTCCACTATGCACAAGGAGAAGCTGAAGCCTGCTTTCATTGCATACGAAGTGCTCTGGAGACCCATCGTAGTGAAAAAACATACAAATGCTGCAACTGAACTGGCAAAGTCACAGAATCAGCAACTTTGCACGGCAAGGCTAAAGATCAGAAGTAACTTTAATGATTTGTTAGCTTCTTCAGTCAAAGCTGGCGGGAAGATTTCAGTAGCCTTAAAAGTACCCTCTCCATCTCTCGACACACACACACGCCTCTGATTCACAACAGGACACGGGACCAGCCACTGCGTTAGGCATTTTTCTCACAGCCATTTAGAAAACATAGAAGAGAAAGGGCAAGCTCAATGGCGCGCTCTGCAAAGATGGAACAGAGGAACTGTCAAACTGTATTTCATCAACACCAGGGACGAACAAACCATATTAAGAGGTGCTGGGCAGTCACAAGAGGCAGCATGAATCGCTTGTTTAAATCTTCTTATAGGCCCCTCCTGTAATACTTTCAGTGCAAGAGACATTTAGAAAAAGATCAATGGAGACCAAACTCTAAGACACAGAACTTCGCAGCTAATCAATACTTCAGAGCTTCTACAAAAGCCTTGATTTGTCTGTGTACTAATCATTTGGCATATAGAACATTTACCCCTTACCTCCATGGCTTCTTGTGCTATATCTGGCATGCTGGATTGGGGAACGAGTTGTACAAGGCCTGTAATTAATTCAGCCGTGCTACCTTGCGTCTCAGGCCCTTGCTTCCTTGGATTCTAAACAGAAAAAAGGAAAGCAAGTTTAAGTTGTTAAACTTTTTAATGACTGACCACTACGGCAGAATTCCTGTAATTAAACTAGGAGGATTTACGTATCTTCAAGAGTACCTCGTTTCTTTTTAAGCTATGATAACCCTTGCATAGCATATCTTTGACAGAATTGAAATATTTTTAAATTAAGCAATAAACAGACTTGAGAAAATGGAATATCTAAGAGTGCATCTGTCTTTCTACTCATTGAAATGATGACTAATTCCCCCCCTTATTTTATTTTTCTTCTTGTTCTATTCCCCTTCTCCATCCCGGCCCCCATGTCCCCTACAGAATTAGAGCTTTATGCTCCCTTTCATTGTGTTGTTCTGGTTCTGTAAAATTTCTTATAATTTCTTTTTTATTTTGTTTTTTTTTTTTTCCTTTGAAAGAGGAGAAGCATTATAACCACAGAAAAGAAAGAGTATGGAAGTATCCTAGGTGACAGGTTTATGTTTTAATTTTTATTCGTTTAGTAGCTTCAAAAGTAAATTTTACTGTGAATGAATAGTATGATATACTTACACACAGCAAAAGCTTCGGATCAGCATGGATCAGTTTTACCAAGGATAACAGCAAGAACTTGTAGCTTCTGGTTTCCAAATCAGTAGGTTTTTCTTTAAATTTAAGGCTTGTCATTTTCTCCTTAAATGTAAGACTCTGATGAAAGGAAAAATCACAGTCATTGTCAGTAAGGTAGTCTACAGAGTAGTTATAAATTAAACATCTTATGAAGTGTATTGCTTTTATAATCTATAATTCATTAAAATGTTTAAAAGTATATTAAATTCACACAAGAACAGTCGCATAGCCTTCTCCTTAAAAATCCCCTTTTACATATGCTATTACTTATTCTATCTTTAAAGTTTACTTAAGAATTATTTTAGTGAGTTGCACATGGACATAAGAAAAAGTTTTGCATAAGACAAACTGTGGCAAAAGAAAAATGGATAAAAGGACTAACAATGATTTAGAGGGATTTTCTCTAGTCCGAGAGAAAGAAATATACACGTTTCCCTGTAAGCTTGAATACATGAGATAGCAGTGAACTTTCTTCCAAAGGCAAAATATTCTCTTTATTTTCTGCCATAATCACAGTCCAGCACTTTCATCTCTATGAACTCTGAAAAATGCACCTTTCAGTTTTCACATGGTACACAGTGCATCATGTACTGTTTAAAAACGTAGATTCAGTTGAAAAACCAGTAAACTACTTCTGTACCAGTCAACTTCCTCATGTGAAATGGAGGAAATTTAATTTAAGATATGTATTGAGAGTTCACATAAGGTAGTCTGGTTTGACTCCAGTGTGTATATGGATGCTACGGGTTGTAAGGATTTAAAAACTTGAGTTTATGCTACAATCCTACAGTGTGCACAACCCTTCAAAGTGAACCCCGTTGTATGGCAATCAACTGCAGTTTCTTCATCTCAACAAAAATAACTTGGATGCATGCTAAAGTCTGTGAAAAATACTGCATATATGTGTGTGTGTATACATATACATACATATATATTAAAAAAGTGAACTTGCGTTAATCGGCCCCTAGTATGTTCAAAGACAAAGGATTTTCATCTCTCCAATGAGTTTACAGAGCTTGTATTTTCATTAATTTTAATCTTGTATCAGTAGGAATTAAGTTAGCATTTTTGCTTACAGCTACCAAAATAGCTACGAGATGGTAACTTGGAAAAAAAAATTGCTGCTGTGGATATTCAACACAAAACAGAATACAACACCCTTTAGAAATTCAGCTTTTTAAACCATTTTGTCTAGTTCATTATTTGCTAAGATTTCAAACAATAACATGAACTTGTTTTTCACTTTCACTAAACTTACAAGTTTTCAACCAGAAACCTAGCCTGCAATCATCCTCAAGGTAACAGAAGGATAGATATGATGTTGTATAATTAAATTACACAAGAAATTCGAACCTCATGCTATTTTGCTAAATAGTTACTATGAAAATATGTAGCATAAAATGTACCACATAAAAAGCATCTGATGAAGAAATTGATACCGCACTGGTAGAGGTAACTCATTCTGTGCTAAACCTTGGTTTGCTACCGTTAAGTGAATTCTGAGAAGAGGCACATGGCAAAAGAAGCCGATTCATTTCTGTGAAGCGATTTACTTCACACAATCAAAATTAAAGACTATCAATAAACAAAGACAGGGACATGACTGCTCTCCGCAAACACAAAGGGACAGACACCGGTTTGAAGCTAACAGACAAGAGTGGAGCAAGAACAAACGGGGGTAAGTTAGACATAAGTTTAGGCTGGAAATTAGAAACAGTTCTAACCACCAGAGCGGGGAGGCTCTGGAAGAGCAGTGTGATGGAAAAGTAGGGGCCAGAAAGAAAAGAACAGAACCAACAAAGAGCCTGTCCTTCTAGGAAGGAGGCCAACTGGTTGTGCCAAGCAGGGTGCTGCAGAGGTCTCCTCCAGCCCTCCATTCTCCTGTGAAACACGCTACCTTCTGTACCCCAGATGGAGTGAGGTGACTGCAGTGGTAACTATGCACAGAAAAGTCAGAGTAAGGAAAGGCTTTTCTGCGGTAGTTACGAGGGTCATACTTACAGCAACAGAGGCCCACTGCCATGCAAAACAGTGACTGGTTGGCATCTGACCATGTGAGCGACAGCAGCCAATAAGAACGGAAAATAAGAAGCAGAAGACAAAGCACCACCAGTCAATGTCAGAGTTGCCATTACAACACTCCTGCTATTTTCTCAACAGATGAATATACACATGTAAAAAGCAAGTTAAACATGCTGTAGCTTTCAACTAAAGGTATTTTGATCATTTCCCCTCATGGGAGAAGCCCAATAGGAATATTTTCATTTATCGTTTTAGGCCTTCTAAAACAACCAACCGAGTTCAATTGACATATACAAGTCCTAGATGGAAAGTTCAGAAGAAAAGCAACCCAG
The DNA here is from genome assembly GCF_000687285.1 of Phaethon lepturus. Lineage (NCBI taxonomy): Eukaryota > Metazoa > Chordata > Aves > Phaethontiformes > Phaethontidae > Phaethon > Phaethon lepturus. The sequence goes on along the minus strand of NW_010523728.1, from coordinate 21,534 downwards.
CCACATGTGAACTTACTAAAAAAAAAAAAAAAATTGGATTAATTACCAATTTGAATTTACTCAAGATTTTTTCCAAGACAACCAAGAATATTGACTTTATTTCATAACGGTTGAAAAATGTTTTACTTTGTTGCTGTCACCAAAGACCAAACAGTCAACTTGCTCAACAGAAAGCAATTAAGACAAATGAAAAGAAATATTCGTGCCAATCATGGTAAAAGCATTGCAGTTTTTCAGAAATTATTTTCACATACAGAATGCTTTTGTTGTTCAGATTAAACAAGAATGGACATATTACCTGCTACGCACAGAGCAAGAAATCTTAAAATGAACAGTTAGCCACAGAGGACGATTACAGAAGAAATACTTCTATGTTGCCAGTTTAAAAGCAGCATCAAAACTGAGAAACATAGATCACTGACTAGAAACAGTGAGTCAATACACCAAAATCTGCAAGGTTTACCGAGCATGCATGGTGCTCTGTTGCTTTTTGGACTGCCATGTTCTTCCCCCCCTCTAGTTTCCAGTCTAAAGTTAATGCATAAAAAAGCTAGAATGGGATGGAGACACAGGAAAAACAAAGGGTTTGCATTTTAACAGCTTCTTTAGAAGTCCTACCGGAGTCATGCGAATCGCTGGATGTGCCCCACAGCCCTGAATAGCTTTATGAAGCGTCTCACTGAACATGCTGCGAAGCTCCATGGAATGGCAGTACACGGCATCGATCTTGGGCCACCAGTCCAAGGCAGACTAGAATTAAAATTAAAACACAGAAAAGCTCAAAGGTAAACTTGTAATATATGAGTTAGATTATGATTTATTTTATACCTCTAAAAGCTGTAGTATAACTAACCTTTACACGTGAGTATTTTACACAGTATTACAGATATGTTACTTTTGCATTCTCACCATAAAACTCATAATATTTAAATGAGCTGTAACAGAAGCAATACTTCCAACTTGGCTGCTTGTTGTATTACTCTTCTTTCTGAACAAGCGCAAACTCTGAAATCATGAATGCAGGAAACCACGGTAGATTTCAGGATACTGCATGCTAGTAAGTAATACTTCAAAACAAACGATGTGCACTCAATTCATTGTGATACACTAAACAAAATGGAAAATTGGTATTTTAAGTGCTTGATAATATCTGAAAAGCTGTACTGCTCCACCACAGATACACGACCACATTTACAGCATCATTTTCTCCCCTATTTGTCAAAGTGCCTAATACTTCTTTTTTTTCCTAAATAGAGTGTTTTTGTCACAATGTTGGGATAAATTAAATAGAACATTTTACGTAAATTAAGTAAGGCTGGTTGCTCAACACTGACTGATTCTATTTTCATACTGATCAGGAAAATATTTCTGAACAGTATAAAAATTAAAGTTGTATTTTAGTGACTTAAAGTACAATAACATATTATAGATGAACAACTGCACAAACTTTCAAAATCTTTTTGGCACTCAGGATTTACTATAATTTTACACTATTTAAATTCAAACTGGATCAAATCCCTGAGAAAAACCATGAGGCCAGCTCTTCCTCTAAGTTCCCCAGTCAGTATACTAGAAGTAGCAGAAGGTGGTGTAACAATGAACGTCCTGAGAGTGTTTTCATTTATCAATAAAGCAGTACATATTATAAAGGCAGAGAACACAAGAATCATTTGTCATCCTACATTAGAGGTATTAAAACATATTTTTATTAAATTTTTACACTGCAATACAAGCTCTCAAACTGGGAATCCAACTGGTGGACAGCATGAACAAAGATTTTTACGTCCTTCCTTATTAACAAGCAGCTCTTGCAGGCAACAAGATTTGGTCTACTATTCAAATTGTATTTAACAAGCAGATACTGATCTGAATAGAAGCCAAGATTGCTGGGCTGATTAAATACTTTCAGAACTTACATTTGTGATTATTCGGTGGAGTGAATTTACCAGTACATAATGAAATGTTGATGGGGAATTCTGTGCCAAGCAGATCTACAATAAAAATACATAAAAGCCACTTAGGAACATCTTTTTCTTTGCCATCTTTCTTATCACACTGAATAACATACTGGAGCCTTTTTATTAAACTGACAAAGCTGCCAAATCTAAACATGAGGAAGTCTAACTAGCTAAGAAAATATTTACAAAAACATGCAGAGATTTATTACTAAGGTATATTTATACATTTATGCATGACCTTCCAGCTGCTGTTAGTGTACCTTTCATAATTGACAGGTCATCAATAGTTTGTGGAGAATGACTTACCAGTAAGCAGTGTTCTCACCTTAAAGTGTTGGTTATTATGAGGGTTTATGCGGAAGCAGGAAACTAAGCAGTCAATCATAAGGTCCACATCTGCATTCTGATTGCCTCTTGAAAAAGGTTTGCTTGGATTAAACAACAAATTCTATATATTTCAAAAAAACATAAATATATAAATCAGATACCAAGAGTATTCTTGTCTACTTTCAATACAAAACTTTCCACTGAAAAACACTATGCTATTCAATTAAGACGACATTAAAAGCTCATTCCAGTATTTTAAAATTCTGATTTCTTCATTGCAATTAGGAAACAGACATTTTTACCTTAAGATCTAATACCATGGACTGCACTAGTAGGAAAATGACGGAATTATCTTCCCAGTTGATGTAGGTAGATGCTTTGCACAGTTTAACACAAGCAATAGCAGCACTTTCAGTCAGCTGTCTGCTCCCACCGTGGCCTGCAAGTGCTTTTCTGAGATTGTCCAAGAACAGTTTCTGCAGAAGTCAAATCAGAAATAGTTATAACCAGAGCTTTGGTAATCTGTGATGAGGGTTTTTAGATCCTTACACATTGAAAAAACAACAAAATTGCATTTTCTGATCAGAAGTCATGGATATTGTGACTGCAAAACCAACCTGATGCATCATTCTGGAGAAACGTTATGTTTATTAAAGACATTCATTTTCAATGATTCAAGGCAATCAGAATGGTGCAAAGATAGATGGTTATTTATTCTTAACCATAATGTCTGCAGCCACATCACATTCAACATCTGCTACAGGTACTGCAATTATCGAACACACAGTATACACACTGCAGATCAGTACAGTATAGGCCAGCCAGAAGCTTGCTACTGGCAGCGGTAGGGGAGATCACAACACTAGGATTCAAATCTCCAAGGAGATGTAAAAGTTCTGAAATTATACCATTTGGGACATACCACCTATACGAATTATTGCCAGTGAAAGAACATATGTTAGGTGAGAACTTAAAAAGGGTGCAGAAATGTACATACGGTATTGTGATATGCTTTTTAGGCAGGAAAGACAAGTAATATATACCTGAAATATAAAATAAGCAAAGAGAAGCATCCCCTAGAAATCAGAGCCAGAATTCAGATACTTTTCTTCTCTTACCTTATTCATTTTTGTTTCCTCTACCACATCCTTTGCTATATCTTGGATTATCTCCGGACACAGGACCAGGAGTATGATTTGCAGTGGCCAAACTGCTGCTTTACGCTTTGTGCTTTCAGCAAAGCCATCCACTAAGTCAAACAACTTCTCTGCACAATCTGCATAAAATATAACCCCAAGTTCAATACCAATTTTAATTATGAAAAGGTAAAGAATAGGTATAAAAGAGCAGAGGGATAGCTCCACCTACACAGAAAAAAAGTTCTGGTTTGCACATTACTGGACGTAAAGTGGTCTCAACCCAGTTAAAGATATGGTTTACCTGAAAATATAAATTTTCCTCTCTTTTTGACTAGAGACACATACAGGTGATGTTCTCTTAAGGTTTTTTCCCTGAATCAAGATGAGAAGTATATATTTAAAGAGTCTCCATCTTTTGGGTTTTATTTCTTTGTGTTGTGAACCACAAAATGAATCTCTTTAAAAGGCGAGTCAGGAGAGAAAAGAGATAGCAATATATCCTTGCCTGCCCACAGAAAGATTGACAGAAATTTGTTCCTTATTTGCAGGCTGCACAAGAAGCAAAAAGGGCACAAAATGCAAGTGAATGTGAGAAACCAACTTTTGAACACTATATTATTTGTTATGCCTTACCAGCCATATCAGTCTGTGGTGTTTGATACAGCTTTGTGAACTCATCAGGATAGTTTTCCACCCAGTTCCAAAATGCCTGCAGATAATGCAAAACATCTTTACATTCCAGAGTTTAAAAATATGTTTTCTGAATTATGTATTTAAATGAAGAAAGATTCTTCTCTTACTTCTAACCACTCGACATTTCTTGCAAAACACATACGCGTCAAAGGAATGCGCCAATATCTATTTTATAGTAAATTACTGAATTACAACTATTCCTAAATTAGACAGTCTGCAAATAAGCAGTGAAACAGAAGATAAATATTAAAATACTTACCTTTTCAAGACTGTTGATAACCGCTAACTGAGCTACTTTCTTAAGGGCTTTAAACTTGAATACAGTCTCTATAAAGGTAAAACATTTCTGCAGTTAGAAAAGAAACTTGGTTCTAAAAAGCAACACAGATTATAAAAGACGTGAAGTGCAAAGCAATTATTAAATCAATGTCTTGATGCATTTTTAAGTATTTTGGTAAATATATGACTATTTGGAGTAAAACACAGCAATAAAATTGACATATATTGATACATATCAATACCACTGTGTCATCTCTAACTAGCCATATTCAGGTAAAAATATTTCAAAACACAGGCTCTAATCGTACCTTGCAAGAGTCGTTTTAGTTTTGAACAATCCACGCTGATGTACTGTAAAAGTTCGATATCATGAACATCGGCATTATCTTCTGAACAAACAGTCAGTTCCTGTAATCTAAAAATACACAAAGTAAACTAACTTCTCAATCAGATTATGTCAGATAGGAATAAACACCTAACTATGACTCTATACAGTGGAATAGCAGGGGACTATTATATGATCTCCTCGTATAATATGATCTCCTCCGATAAACTTTTCCAGGTTTAGAAATGAAAGACAGACCTTGCATGATTAAGGGTTAGTATTATAGTCTTATTGCATACTCACACTGAAAATGGATCTAGAAATACCACTGAGGAGTCTTACAAGGTACCAATACCATCTGGTGATAGTCTGTTTATGCCCAAGATTTCCCTAAATCCTTCTGTCACCTACCATACTGTAGCAGTAATCTTGTCATCTTCCCATCTAAATATTAAATTTATGGAATCATGACACCTTTAGACTGCTGCTCCTTAACAGCAAGTCTTACCCCAGTTAATTTCTCAAAAGTAAAGCAGTGACTGATGGTACTTAATATCGCCAAAGTGAGCTACAATCACTCTTTGTAAGCTAAAGGAGGTCCATGTTTTTCTGGCCTAAAGAAACAGCATGAAGCTTAATCACACCAGTTTAAACACAATGGCATCTTTTCACACTTTTGTATTAGACGATTTACTAAACATTTAATCAGATTCTAAGACACTAATAACTAAATCATATGTTCTCACAAACTAAAGATTGCCATGTCTTGTTCCAAAGCTACAGATGTGTTTTAGATGTGGAATGTGATTTCTAGTACTACACACAAAAGCAGTTCTTCATTTCTTCAACGCCAGGGAAACTTAACAGCCCTCACTGGGAATGGGAAGGTCCCCACTGCTGTGCTTTTCGTGCCAAAAATCCCCCAGCTGCTGTACAAGGGCTAGAAATATTCCTAAACAGGAAGCACAGGTCAAAAGATCAGCAATGCTAACTGTCGGCAAGCTGACCCCTGTGGAGATCAGCAACAATTGGTCAAATATTTAACTATTTATGTACAAGCCATCTTGAAGTGAAAAACAGGTCAGGGAAAAAGCACTATGCTCCAGCTCAAACAGATGGTAAGAAGGGCTTTGGCGCTTGAGAACTAAACCATGCTACAGACATATGAATAAATATAGACCCGTGGACGAGATTCAAAGACTGTCAAAAAATTTAAATTGAAAAATACTTCCTATAAAAAGAGTAAAAGAAATGGTTTCCATTTCCATAAGCAACAAAACATAATCAACCTATTGAGTTAAACCACATCCTCCATGCTGCGAAGTATATGTTCTTGAAACAGAAGTTAAGGGCTCTGCAGAAGTTTTTAAAATCCTTAAAATTTCAAATTATTAAATAATTTTAGACTGATTTCTAAAATACAAACGTTTTCCAAAACGTTGGAATGGAACTAGTTTTAAATTATAGGGAATATATAAATAATTGTTTCAACTAAATTGGCACACTCATTGCCATGCGACCACATAAGGCTGCCCAAGCTCCACTTCTAAAAAATCAAGGATGATTTAGCTGTAACAATGTATGATAAGAGCTAAGCTACTTCAAGCAACTTTCAAAACACATCAAAGTATCGCAGTAATAAAAAGCTTAATACACAACTCTAGTGGATTGGCAAATGCTGAAGCATCAGAAGGAACAGAAACAGGGCAAAAAGAACAAATAACAGATGGAATCTTTGGGCCTGTCTCTCTTCTCACTTAGAACAGCAGAAAAGACAGTTATTTTTACAGTAAATGTGCTGTGAAACTCAAGTCAGAAGACAAATGGGTCTTTTCCAACAACAAACAGTCCAGCTGTTTTGTCCCCTTCAGACATAAGATAGATTTAACATAGAAGCCTCCAAGCAGGAAAAATCAGGAAGAAAAACAGCCTTGGGGCTCCAACAGAGCTGTACACAATTAGAAATTCTGCATTCTAAATTCATGAGTAAATGGATATAATCCATTATCTTCAGCACCCTTTTTTTTCCAAAACACCTTGCACCCACAAGAACTTACTCAACTTATTCAGCTGAGTTATCATTATTTTCACTCTACACCACCATTTGACTTGTACTTCTGAAAGCAGAATAGAAAAGCAATAAATGCAGCTCACAGAAAATATGCTGGCAGTAGCCTAGAATGGACATGAAACAGATTAATTTTGTAACCTGAAACTCACATAAAATATGAAAGGTAGAGGGAGTTTCACTTAAGAACTATCTTGTTAAATATAATTTAAACAGTGAACTTCTCTGAAATTCGGAAGACTGCAATTCATGACAGATGTTCTAGACACCAGTAAGTAGCAGACCTTCTAACTAAGATAGGCTACTGAAAAACACCCACCTGGTGGAAATGCGGCTGAACACAGCATTAAAGTTATTGCAGCTAAGAGAAAAAAGAACCCCAGAGGCAGAATTACGTAGTTCAGCTGCATGCTGGTTCCCTTCACGGTAAGTGTGGATGAAGTGGCAGATTTCTGGCAGCAACTGTTTTACCAGCATAGTCTCGTCTAGTCGCATGGTATCCTTTGGTTGCTAAAAATAAACATTCAGTATTTCATTAAATTCCATTTTGTAGGTTTGGAGGCAAAAAAATGGAGCATCTGCCATGAGTAGACACAGGACAGGACCTGAATCTAAATTTCTAATTCTGCCTGCAGGCTACCACCGACCATAGTGTAAGTAGTCTACACAGAAAAGGCTTCTCTCCATTTGAACAATAACCCGTATCATTCAAACCATCCTACATTTTCAGTTAAGTCCCCAAAATATGTAGGACACCAAGTTGGTCAAAGTCATCAAGTATCTAGCAAAATATCAAACTAGTTTTTGAAGTAAAACACATTTCTGTTTTGAAGAACACACCTTGTTGATCTGTGTAAAGTATTAGCAGTAGAGCATTAATCATGTCAGCTTCGAACGAAAGCTCAAAGGGCAAAGACCCACCCTTGCTTCTCTTTTGGGTAGTACTCTAACCACTACATTTTGACAACAAATATTTTATATTAAAAAAATGAACCAAAACCAGAGGTGCTTCGCCCTTGCTCTTGCCTGGGATTGCTCTATTTGAGTCAAAAATGGCTTAACTTTCCTGCAGAAGAATGAGACATAAGGAAACTATTTACAAAAGAATTCGAAGTGAAACTTTGCTCTACTAAGAGCAAATTTTAACAGAAGGGTCAGCATTAAAGCTTTCTAGAATTCTACCAATGAATTTACCATAGGGAATTGGGAAGTTTCAGAGACTCCCACTTAGTTGACCTGAGTCCTGTTGCCATGAGAACTTGATGAAACATTGAGCAAGAACAGCAAGCAAGAAATACGTCTGAAGATATCAGAGAACACAACGCTCTTTGTATAGAACTTTGGCTCAGTCTTATTAAACATATACTGGCTCAACTTGCTCTCATTTGGATTGACAAATCAAGAAGTACTTGGCACAATTTCAGGCTGTTCAAATATCATGCTTTATCAGAAAAAAAACCCACTAACGTTTCAAACAATATGCATATAAGAAATATTTGGAGGAATTAATTTCTGAAGTTAAAACTTTTTTTTTTTTTAACTCGCTGCATCGAAGACACATAAAGAGCCAAAAAGAGGTATCTACCTCAGCTGTAAAAGCTGAAAATTATTCTGGAAAATGTATTTACCTGGATCTTTTGTGAATTTAGAAGAGTCCACAATTATTCAGACTGTTTTAGTACTATAAGATATGCTGCTTGACAAATCTAACCATAATAAGGTCATTACCTTATAAAGAAAGAACCTTCAAAAACTGTTGCAGGAAAACAGCAAAGAGCTTAGATGATTTCATGACATTCATCCAGGAATACAGCTTTAAAAAAAAAATTCCTTTCTTGTTAAAGGAATAAACCATTGCAAATTTTGCTCACAGTGAAGTTTGGCTTTGCAATTACACAGTTAGCACAGTAAGTCGTACAACCATTTACATCCCAAAGGTAACAGCAGACTGCCTTGCAGCATGGCTCTGATTGGAAACCTCAGGACTGGACTCCCAGTGGAAGTTTGGACGTGGTTAACTAATGTAATCTACGAAACACCTGCAAAAGTAATCTTTGGAATAGTGATAGCAAAGTTTCTGCTGTACATACAAGTACATGAAAAATTACTTAACAAATGAAACTTTTAGGAAATTTAAAGAAAAATCCACACTGTATGCAGAAAACGTAGTACCATAAATCTTACGCTACTTTTAACATAATTTACTATCCCTTTACTTCTTCCTGTTTAACTTGTGCGGTGAAAATGTTTTGATGCATCTATTCAAAAAATACTGAGCAGAATACGCCACAAGCACTCAAAGCTTATAAAAATCTAGTGAAGCTTCATAACCACATCAAATTCTCATTTGATGTCTTCCCTTACTCTCCTTCACACGTCTCCGAGTACAGTTTTCCAGTTGTCTGCAATTCTTTTTAACACATGATTAAAAGGAAATAATTTACAACTCCACATATTAGTTGAGTAGTGGAAAGAGCAAATTCAAAGGTGTGCTTGAACCTATTTAAGCTGAAAAAAGAGCACTAATTTTAAGCGAGGAAAAAAGCACCCCACAAATCCTTCATTTATCAATTATATCAACTACTTGCATCTATAAGAAGTTTTAGTGTTCTTAAATGGTATTAATCCTACTTTGCTCTAAATCAGAGGGGGTTTAACTCTAGTACCAGTAATAATAGATACAGAAGCATTTGACTTGTATTCTCTAACTCATTAGATTCCAACTTAGCAATTGCTTTATACAAGCCTACTCACCCCAGCCAGACATTTTTCCAGTGTATCCAAGATGATCAGCTGAGATAGATACAAATTCTTTTCAGCAGTTTCTCCAAATATTCTCTAGAAACAAAAAGGGTATGGATTAATCTGAGACACAGAAATGTGCCTTGTAACGCATTAATGTAGCAAAGTGGCACAGTAAGTTATGATTCCTTTACTGCTCTGGTCTTGAGTTTAGAAATAAAGACAGCAAAAATTAGATTAAAATAGGAATTAAAACCTTATCACTGAAGAAATATCCCTGTCCAGCCTGCAATGCCAAATCTAATAAGGAACAAACAGTTACCGCAAAGTAAGACCGGAGGTACACTGCAGTCCCTTACCTTCATCAGGCCTATAATTTATTCAGATATTAAGGTTATACCTTTTCAGAAGCTATTTTGGCATCAAGTACTGCTGACTGTTTTCCAATTATGTACTTCATTGCCAACATCTTAATAGAACTGATGTTACAACAAATCCATAGACAAGTTTCTTAGAGCGTTGCAAAACTTAGCACAGATCACAGGAAGAAATACATGAGACCCTCCAAAAAGATGCCACGCTTCAGATACAGGATAAAGGCAGAATTCCATCAGGTGTTTAAGCTAGCACCCGACTTTACTGCCAACAGTGGTGACTAGTTCCAGCAATATTAAGACAGCAAAATAAAGCAGAAAAGATTTGGCCAAAAATATATTGGTACTACTGCCTACACATGGAACACATGTAGAAGTCACCCAAAGGAAGTTATATTTTAAACCACGGGAGAGTTTAGCTCAACTAAGTCTAAGTTTCAGCAGAGTGCAAACCCTCAAGACTTTTTTTCTAAACTAAGACCATTACGACAGACTATTGGCCTGTTTTTTTCAGCTATAGAAATCCTTCAAAAATACTGCTGATTCAAACAGTAGCTCAGTCCATCAAACATAAAAAATATTAAGTCTTGCTCCTCAGTCAAAGCAAATGTTGACTTTTTTATTGACATTTTTAGCTAGGTCTTTCCTCTCAAAAATCTATATATCACATACAGAAACCTGTTTTAACTGTATAGTTTTCTCATTTATGAGACAATCATCTTACATATCGAGACATTCCTTCACGCCTATGAAGTTTAATTCAAATAAATTCTCTCAGAAGGGATTACAGATAGCTTTAAGCAGCCAAACTTGCAGTATGGCAACTTGTTTTCCGATTTTATAAACTCTTTGTGGTGTTTTAGCAGATGCACATCTCTGTACAAGTGTACATCCAAAAGAGCTCACTGCAAACTACCTTACTAAAATCATAAAAAAAAGTATTGCTAGAGTTTGGCCAGTTCTGTTACCTGTTTGTGGAGATTCCACATGATCACAAATCACAGGGCTTTAAAACTCTGTGAACTAAACTCTTCTCATGACAAATCCAAAACCAGACCTTCCGTATACAAAAAAAAAAAAATTCAAACCGGATCTTTCTCCTCATGAAGGATTCCTAAACTTTCCATTTAGCCAACTTGATGGTAATAGTTATTTTTCTAGAGTTGACACTATGGACATCCACAAACATTTTTTTTCTTTTGTAGAGTTCTCTTCTCTTTGGTTCCACTGAGATCTATTTTAAATGACAATTTTAGTGATGCTGAGGAGTCAAGTATTTGAGAAAACCAGTATGCAGAAGGAAACCATCTACCAAGACACCTTGCTCTAAAGATTTCTCTTTGGGAACTCATAGAAAAATCACCTTGAATCTCATCCCTTCACATCAGTCTACTACTGTCAAATATCAACGTTAAGTGGTTTAATGAGATACTGCGATCCATATCAAACAATAAATGGAAGAGATGTGCATCACTCCCACACATTTCTCATTCATTTTTTCACTGACTAGTAAGGTATCCCTTTGGAGCTCTGAGTCTACAATGGCAAAGATTTTTCTTACAAGGTTCTTACTAGGTTCTGACTGATATATTTTATTAAAAATATATGTATTTTTTATACATACACACACAAATGCTAAAACATCAAGACAGCCTGGAAAATTCAAATAGTCTAAGTTTTAAATCCTTGTCCCTTCTTCTTCCCTTCTTCCTTTCCCAGAACAATTCCTGGCAGGTCATGCTCTGGCAGGACAGATGGGGGGACCTCCTAGTGCTGCTGCTCAGCAGCTCCTCTGCCCTGCTGCATTGCTCCTCTAAGACTTTGCTGGCACTGCTTCCCCAGATAGCTGAAGCACCCTTCCATGCACTGGCAAACATCCTCCCCCACCTCCAAGAAGCAGCGCATTCTACCGATATCTAAACGCTGCTCAGAGACCCCATGCAGTATGAGGTGCCTTCACGTCCCCGCTCCCTAGCTAGCCCATTCCTCCCAGCTACAGGCCGCTCCCGCGCCTGACAGAAGATTCCCCTTCATCACGACCTGCCTTCAGGTTCCTCTGCCACAACTACCTCATCGCCTTTACACGTCACGCAGCTCAGTGCTGTTGGTGAACGTTAGCACGTGAGGATGAAAAGAAAAAAATTAAGTGTAAAAGGCAAGCGACAATTTGACTAAATTTCAAGTGACTCTCTGCAGGTAGTATAATGTGAATAAGCAACAACAATTTTGAAAAACCACCCAACTACCCAAAATTAGAAAACTTACCATGTTATTAACATTTTTTAAGATATTAGTGAGACCACTGATGACCAGGGAAAACTTGTACTTGGAAATGTTTATGAGACATTCCTTGTTGTGCTCCGTACTGACTTTGGTGTGGGTATTCTGCTGGCCAGCCTTTATTGGAAGCTACAAAAAGAGATAAGTATTATAAGCTTTTAACACTGAAATTTACATCTTTAAACATGGCTTAAAAATTTTTGAGAAACAACCTTGAAAAACATTCTACAAGAGACAACTACAAACACATTGATTATTTTATTTTCTCCACATTCATCTTTTTATTAGTTATCCATAAAACAAAATACAGAAGTTTACCCGTTCCTTTTTCTGAATTGAAACTAAACCTCTATTTTGTGATAAATTTTCTACAAATCAAGTGTCAAAGCAATCAAAAGCTGCAGAAAAACACGAGTTACACAGAATTCTGAGAAGAAAAGTTTATTTACTTCAACAATTGGCTTGTTAAATAACAAAAATCTTCACAAGGCTAATACCTGTAAGAAAAAACTGCCTCTTGAAACCTGAGAGGAGGTAAAAATCACAGAGGCTCACAAAGCAGGCGTGGAAGGTGGCAACAGTGGTTCCAGGCACGTCCTCCACTCCTTCGCAGGACAGCAGCGGGCAAGAGGCCCAACAAGCGCTTGCAAGCCAAACACAACTTGTGAGCCCCACGTTACCTACCCCTGCCCAACATCAGGGGTGAAAACTAGACTTGAAACGCATCTTTCGCGGGAAAGGTAAGATTCCGAGTGACTGCACAAAACTGAGATGTTACACCTACTAGACACTGTTTCCTGCTGTACCCAAAATTCTTCAAGGGTCACAAACAAGTCACTTCCCAAGCACCCGCTCACTTCCCTGCACGCTCCTCACTGGACTCGGCCCGTTACAAACCACCGTGCAAAAAAATGTGAGAAGCAATTCTTTGGAAAAATTAATTTTACTGAGGATTTATACTTTTAGAAAGCAAACACATACGGGAACGAAAAAGGAATCAGTATTATCACCTCTTTTTGTAATTCACACGTGCCATTCGTATTGTAAAGCGTGACCTAGGAATTCACCATCTATAGAAACTTTAATTGCTACTACAAGTTTTAACCCATTTTTACTACAATTATCAATAAACGTGTATTCTGAAAGACACTGATAGCTCAAAATAAATGCCACAATGTAATATTTTTGCATCAGAAAGGGTATCTTTACCCTCTCCCCAAAAAAAAAGGAGAGAGAGAATTTAAGAGAGGTTAAAAGCGGGATTCCAAGGAATTACAATCAGCTTTACAGCTGCAAAATGCTTAAAGAGCAACCTTCCAGGTTGCGGGCCTCTGCAGACTTGGTGAGGGTACTTGTCTACAATGTCATTCAGTTAAACTGCTGTCAGCAGTCAGGAAGATCTCTACCAACCATTTAACATTCAACCTTTACCAACGAAGATAGTAAAGGCCCATACTTAAAATGCTAGATGAATTGCATTAAAGAACGCCAAACTTGGAACATTTTTTTTCAACAGTTTTGACTGCATCATTAAATGCAGTCT
>NW_010523728.1:0-7775 GCF_000687285.1 Phaethon lepturus | reverse complement strand
GTAGGGAAATGGACCTCTCTAATACACTATCTAGTTTTTATGACCAAGTGTAATTTCCTCTCCATATAAACTGTGGTTTGGTTTGGGTTTTAAGTATCAGTTCTTTCAGTACCACAGGCTAGGATCACAATGGAAATGTTGAATGGTTGACTCTTGCGTGAAAAAAATGACTGAACTGCCACACTAGATCACACCAAAGCCCCACCAGCAGCAGAAAGGTCTGTAAGGAATGCTTGCTCTCGATTCAGACAGTGGCTTGGCACCAGGCGTTGCATCCAGGGAACCCTGCATAAGAAGGTCTAATGCTTTTTGCCCGCACAACCTCCTATAGCAACAAGTTCTACAGGGCAATCAAGATAATTTCCACTTCATTTTGTAATTCTCTTGCAAGTGTTCAGACTGTAATGCTTTAAAACAGTGTGATGCATTTCAATGTGCTAAAAGCAGAACAAAAAACAGTTATGACTCAAGCTTTGTTTTCACTGTTAGATGTTATTTTTACAATACATTTTCGGAAGTCATTAGGGGAAGATAGATACATTTAATTAAAAATTTCACCATTACTAGTACTTTTTATCTGAATTTTCAAGTCTCTGTGCTGACAACAGCAGAAAAGCTTAACACCACTGAGTGATGAAACTCTTCGGAAGTGCCTCTCAAAGAAACTGTGTCATCGATCTAGTTCTGTATGCTTCCATATTATAGAAACATCGTATTACACACTTCTGGAGCTTCCTGCCACAACAGCCACTGCAACAAGGTCACCTAGAAGTAAAACTGCTTTTTATACCACTATTTAAAATAGGAAACTATATAAAAAGGAAATATTAGCACTGCTGTTTTGGGATTTTTTTATTTCTCAGATATTTCCTTTGTGCAGTCTGACATGCTGGAGCATTATATGTCCCCTACCAGAATGCAGCGCCAGTGAAATGACCAAAAAAGAAACTATTTACCTTCTAAACAAATACCCATCAATCTAAACATTACAAGAAAAATGAAGGGGGGGGAAGGAAAAAAGTTGAAATTTTACTTTCATTGCCTTTGATTTTATTTTAGAAAAAAGAAAGTCTGACACAGATGGTTTCCTGTGTAGCTTTTCTCTGAATGAGAATCAGAAATTAAAGCACAAAGCTTAAATATAACTGGAGCTTCAAACTATGAACACATGCACCATTTTGAACTCATCCCAGTTCAGCAAAGGGATAGTCCACTACTCTAATTCAGCTATTTTCACCATTGAAACAACAAGCAATAGTCAACAACCTTAGAACTACATTGGTGCATATACAACCCACACTGAGGCATGCTGCCGTATATCCTCTCTCCCTCTAATCCAGTCTGACTATACCTCATTAAGGTGTCAAATAAACTACAGAGGACAGGGAACAATGGCGTTTTGGTCTATAACTTGCCTTATTTTATGCAGCAGACAAAGACAAGATAGATAGATGAAATCTGGACTCTTTCCAACTACCAAATTTTAAATCTTTTAAGATCAATTAAAAAAGAACATTGCTGCAAAAGACAAGGAAAAGCCATTAAGTAGCTGAGCCTGACAGTTGCAATAATACAGTACAAGACCCAGCGTATCCTGAATTCAGGATACAAGTCATGTTGTGTATCAGGTATCACAGAAACAACTAGAAAATCAAATCTGTAAGATGAAGCATCAAAGCATCTACCAGCTTACACCAGCCACACAAGCTCCCTAGTTGTTAAAACACATCTTTTGACCACATAGACAACTTTTTTTTCTAGAAACGTATTGCTGACTTCAATTTAAGAAGCCCTGCTGACCTATCTATAGCTTCTTCCAAATCTGCTGCTGATACAATACTGAAACTGAACAATTCTCACAAGGTTTACTAAATGCAAAGAGATAACAAAGCACTATTAGGGGGGAAAAAGGCAACACAGATTGTATGAGATTATTATTTTCTTTATGTTTCCAAAAGGCGTAGAGTAACAGATAAACCTTAGAGAGCTGAACCACATACCCTCAAGAAGACAGGATTGTTAAAACTAATCCAGATGAATTAGTGGCTATTAAAAGATTTCTTTAAAAAAAAAAAACAACAACAATATTTATTACCCAAAAGATGCAAATTGCTCTCTCAACTTGCCAAAGTGAAATTAAATTCTTCTCTCTTCATGAAAAACGTAAATTAAATCACTAATCACAAATATTATTCAAAAATAATGTCATTTAAGAAAAAAAATGTGACTAGGGCAACTCAGATATGGAGAATCACAGCACATGGTCAGCTGCTAGCATCCTAGAAAATAATCCTAAAAAGCACTTCAAAAGTCTTTTCAACACATAAGTTTGGCACCTGAAAACTTACTGCCCCAATGCATTACTATGGCAGAAGCTGTTAACCATTCTGCAGGGGTGTCTGGCAGCCACAAGTCGCCTGGTCAATTTTCTGTCTACAGCGATATCCAGCAGGTCTGCAATGCTGCTGAAGAGAGAAAATGCAACGGTTTTCCTATGCCAAATCACTCTTACCTATCTGTTTCTGGAGATAAAAGCATTCCAGTCTCCAGACTTGTGAGACAGTAACTTTGCAGTTTAAAATTAGAAAAAAACCCAAACATCAAGTACTTGGCTATTCCAGAGGAAAAAAGAAAAAAAGATTTAATGTGCATTCTTAACAAGATCTTTACAGTCAAATTATTAAAACTGGCTTTGAAACTTTAAAGTGCTACCACAGAATTGCAAAGCTGTTTAAAAAGCACAAAGCATTGTGGTATCTGACAGCATAGACTGTCATATCTTTGGAAGTGGCCTCAGTTTAGAGGCTGATGTACTTCTATCCAAAAATGTTCAGTTCAGGAATCCTTCTTTGATCATAGATGTTAATTATTAAGACAAAAACGGGTGCTTTCCATGTCTGTAGAAGAGATACTAGCACCTGTTTCAGGTACCCTCTAGCCTGATGCGGTAGGGTATGATCTTTTGCTAAATGTACCTGGACACTGATTTGAAACTAACACCACTAATAGGCTTGAACGCCTGTAAGATATTCCTCTCAATCTGTTGAGAAAGGCTAACATTAAGCCATGGATTTTTCTTTATCACCTATAATTAATGAACACAAAGTTTAATCACCACTATTTGTAAAAGACTGTACTTAATATTGTTATTTTCAGAGGTTACGGAGCAAGCGTTAAGTGCTTTACCACTTCAAAGTCACTATTTCAACTTTTTTGTGCAAGATGCAACTTCGCAGAACATCAAGAATTCACAATCTGACAGATAAACCACAGTATTCAAAATGACAGCCGCTGAAATCACTGTCCTGACAAACCTCTTAATACGGACAGCAGTCACTGCCCAACCATACACAGGTACACGCCGCACTTCAGCGCTTCCAAGATTCAACTTCACCGCGGTGGCAGACTGCAGAGCCCTCTCGCTGCCGCCACTGCCTCCACCGCATGGAAGGCACTGAGCGCTAAATCACTGTCGGCGCGGGGAAGGTGAGAGACCGTTCCAAGGGATCCACCCCAGGAAAGGAAATTCTTGTCTATAATGTGCTCATTTTCAGTAAGCAGCTTCAGATGTCTGAATGCATCTGAGGCTTGTGCCTTTGATTCAGATTCAGATTCAGGAGAAAGTAACACACATAACATTTAGGAAAAAAGTCCCTAGTGTGATCCTTAACAGCATAGAAATCTACCTAGCTTTTCTCTTTCAAATAATTTCTTGGAACTTCTTCAATAGACTGTAACACACAGATGTTCTGGTGAGAGACAGAAAATATACACAGCACCACTCCTTTCCTCAGCATCAGGACGGTCAGCTTCTTCCCAACTATAAATGTGCACTGCATCACCTTCTAAAAAGGCATTATTCAGTAAACTAACTTCACAACTAAGCCTTCAGAACACGGAACTCTGAGAATATTTTATACAGGTTGCTCTAAAAAAATTTTTTTTTTCGGAAGGTTACCTAAAAGTTGGTACTGCAAACAAACGTATCTTTACCTGTACTGTTAACACAAACTGCTGTGTTAAATAAGGAAGGATCATCAAATCGTCTCAATGCTTTTCAGCAGCTCATTAATGGACTCAGGTAACATCTGTTGCATGTCGACCATCCCTTTATCTATTCTTTAGGACACCATCTGTGTACAGTATAGCACTTTGTTTTGAAATACATTACACACACTGTTTTAGAAAAATAAGATCACAGCTGCTTCAGGTTTATGTTAGAGAAAGATGAAATAGCCCGCTTTGTGCCTAAGAGCAGTGCTGTAGTCTGTCTCGGTTCTTAGCTCCTGTGGAAATCCATTTCAGACAGAGCAGTTGTGGAAAAAAGTTCCACCTTCTGCATAGACCAGCCCTACCTTACAGCAAAAGGTACCGTTTCACTCGGGGAGCACAGTCAGCATGTGAAATACTTTAAAAAACTTCTTATTACTACTAGGGCTTTCTTAACAAGCCAAGATGAAAACCGGCAATGAAAACCACAAAGCTGGTACTTGCAGCCAGTGCTTTTTCAGGTCCCCAGTTCTGTACAGGTTTCAAATGCTGCAGAGAGAATCAACAGGAGGAGGGAATATTTGCTTTAATTTAATGCTTTTTAATGAAAGTAAGAATGGAACATTCCTACTGGCTTTCAGTTTTCACAAAAGCTTTCTTAACTGAAAGCAGTATCTCATAAACTACAAATGGAGAGCCTAAGCCATAATCCACATAATAAAGTGCTTCTTTCTTTAACCCATATCATAATCACTTAAGTCACCATAAGTTTATACAGTATTAATACCTTTTATTATATCTGATGGTTTCAAAACAGTCTAGATTTAAATGGTTTAGGCAGTAAGGCTTCTCTGACTATGTTTAGAACTATTTCACTACTGTATCAGCCTTCCCATGATTTCAGCTTGTAACACATTTAAAAATACAGTACATAAAATTGTAAGTGAACATTTCCATAGGAAAAAAGAGATCATTTTATTTTACAAAGACCTGATTATGTCTGAAGCCACAGAGAATTTTACTAAAACATAGCCTAGCCTCTTTGTGCTACTGCAGCCTAATTCCATCCTGACCATTGAAAAGTTTTGAAAAATGTAATAACTAGTCCTACATACAAAATCAGTCAAGAGATTTCATATGTGCTATACAAGAAGTGAGATCTAGCCTCACATGTACCATCAATAGCTTCTTTCTGCACCAGCTGAAACCTTCACACAGTCTTCAAGGGTAGCTCAAAGAAGAGTGCATTGCAGCAGTTGTCGTCTCAGAAGTGAGTGCAGCTGGGCAAGACTGGCAGTATATTTGAAAAATGTATTCAGTGAGACAGGCATTGGTTAATAGATAAAACTATGCTTGCCAGGCATTTTAGGCCCACAGAATTGTACACACAAAAGCAGATTTTGGTTAAAGCAGCATTTATAACAATAAACAAGAGTAGACAAGAACAGACTGGTTTGCACTATTTTCTTGTTTTCAATACCGATTAGCATTCTCTCAGTTTGTTGTTTCCTCTGTCTTAAAATGAATTCAAGAACTTAGAAAATGAAATGGAAAGCCTGTCTACACCTATAAATTTTGGTGAAAGGTGGCTACATTTTCCTCTCTATAAAGGAAGGAAGAAACCTTGAAAAGTTTTGTCTTCTCCCCCACAGAAAAACAAAACCAAACCCTAAACTAAACAACCCACAACAAACATGAGCTCCCCTTCCTTACTCAAAAATACCGATAATACAGTAAGTAGTGGCTCCCTCAGTGCTGAACCAAGAGGTCCTGCATTTAGAAGGGCAGACATAGTATGCAAAAACTCAAAAATGCATTATCACCACTAAACCAGTGTGTATATATTCAGTACATTTTTATGAAGTATGAACTTGATTGCTCAAAGGAGCAGTCTAAAACGTAACAAGTAGATAACTTGATAACCATATGACTACCCAATAATGACACAAACATCAGGACTTACAAGAGGGACACAAATATCACCATTGACTGACAATGCATTTAGCAGCAGTTGTGTCACAATAACCTGGCATTTGGGTATTCAGCTAAGAATCCTTTCCACTGTGACGATCACTGTCAGACCAGGCAAAGCAGAGGAAATGATGTATTAAAAGCAAACAAACAAAACTGAGAATCCCGAGTTGAAATTAGTAAATGAGAGAGAACAACTCATAAAAAAGTAGACATTAATGTCTCATCCTTGCTTCACAGCTTCATTCACTTGATAATACAATATTATTTTAAAAACTCCACTGGTTAAACAAAAGTATGCAATAAATTAATCAAAATTTTGTAAATAGCACCTATCACACAAGCCACACTATGACTACAACAGTCAATACTGTCATGTGTGTTATCCCTGCAACTCCAATATTTTAGCATCTCTAAAATCAGAACAGCTTCCTTCCTATCAGGAGAGGATTCCTCTCATACACCTATCTGTAATTATCCTATAAAATATATAGAAAAATAATTATGTTTAAAAAGCTGAAGTTCTTAACTCCTAACAGATGTTGGCAAGCCAAATTCCACAATATACGTAACAAAGACGACGACAAAGCCTAGGGCCTTTTAACACCAGTACACAAAGAAACATTTTCTTGCATTATTGAGAGCATAATCAGTACCATGCTTTTTAAGCTTATGGAAAAAATGATCTATGACTCAAGATAAGGGGTGGCGGGTAAGTTAACTATGCAAATATGCCTAAAATGTATTGGAAAAAACTGCATCGTTTTAATGTCAAAAGACGAAGTTTGATGGTTTCCTTTTTTTAAACAAACTTCATTTACAGCAGCTTTAGTATAAACATTAAAAGAATAGCTTATTTTTATTCAACCATGCCACAATCTTTCTGTAGGTTGTTAAAAGCCAAGCATCACCCAGTGGGACATAGGATTATAAGGCAGGTGAACAGAATTCAATCTCTAGAACCAGCTTAATGTCTTTGATAGATGTTACACTGAACAGGGTCTCACTCACAGAGCTGTGCCTTGGTGACACAAAGGCTGTACTCAGAGTAGAGCAAAATGAGACAGACAACACAGAAACTGATCATTCAGCCTAAACTGGGCTCACACTTACATGTCAAGAAAGCACCTTGGGAGTAAAATTGCAGCCTAAGCACCGAGCTTAGCCCCACTGAGAAAGTCATGCCACCAAATCCCAGTAAGCAGTTTCTGCACGTGGATCAGAGAAATACAAAGTCGAAGGCCAACAAATCCCTCTTCCCTCCATTCAGAAAACCCTTCTCCAAACTACTAGCACTGACTTTTGTAAAGAGAATTATCTATAATGATAACATTGCCTAGAAAACCCTCTTCATCCCATAAAACTGTGCTCCCAGTGATGTGGATAAAATTTCACACCAACATCCACCATTACGCCACGGGGAACAAGGTGGAATTGCTCGAGCAGTTTCACGTAGTCCTCCTTAAACTCATTCCTGAGGCATTGCCTCCTTTCTGATGGACGAGATGATGTAAAGCGAAGAAGCAAATTCCACAGGAATGTCTGCGAAAAGCAAACACGCTTTTGGAAGAGGCGGGGGAGCAGAAGCGAAGAGGAACCGGGCATCTCACCCCCCCGCACCGCACAGAAGTGACTGATACGCCGCCGCACCTCGAGCGAGGTGGCACAGGGGAGGCCACTCCGCCACCGGGGCTGGGCTCTCCCCTCCAGAAATAGGTGGGAAGCATCAGAGTGCCTGGAGGGGATAACAGACCGGCGGGCAGCACCCGGCCCCACCCAGCCACCCTGCCCAGCACAATGAGCGCAGCCAGACG
>NW_010523727.1:0-3023 GCF_000687285.1 Phaethon lepturus | reverse complement strand
CACTCCCACCCAGCTTGGTGTCATCTGCAATGACATAGGAGTCATCTCTCATCTCTCCATCATCTTGGTGTCATCTCTCATGACATAGGAGTGCAGGTCTTCCTTTCAAATGGGACCTCGGTCCAGATTTAGGTGTCAGCTTCCACTTTGACTTGAACAGGAATTAGATATTAAGTGCTATCTGAGAATTGGGGCTTTAGGCACATGGAGGTCTGAGGTCCTGTTCAAAGCCAGCAAGTGATTGGCTCCTAAATGCCTCGGACATTTATGAAAATGGTATTTCAGCTTCTGCATAAGTCTGACACTTCTGAAAAACATCTATACTCTCTTATCAGTGTGTGTCCTTCAAATGTGTGATCAAAAGGACTCTGTATATAGCAAGAATGTTCCACTAGTGTGAGAACAGACCTATAGTCAGTAGTAACTATCCCATGGGAATTTTGTTTTCTTACAAAACTTAATTGAAATATTAACAGCTGGGCTGTCAGAGCACATCCTACTATGCAGAAACAAAATGCTGTTCTTTACAGTTACTGGAATCCATCCTCTATGAGTAGATCAATGCATTATGACTCTGGGATATCAGATCAATAGCTTACAAATTTCTCTTACTACATAACTTTACTGCAGCCAACTGTAAATATAATACAACAGCATAATATCCCACAGAGAAATGCTGCTGGGGAAGGGGAAAAATCTGAAGACAATATAATCAGAAAAGGATGAATTTCAACACCAAAAGATCTTGATCCTGAAAATTCTCCAGCATTTTCACTGTCTCTAGCAGACTATACATACAAGTCTTGGTAGGGCTGGAGGGCCCGACTATGAAAAACCTCATGTACATGACAATTAAATAATCTTGGTTCTATATATTGTGTATATAGAACCTATATATTATATCTATATACTGGCATATATTTCTTTTTAATGTAACTGCAAGTGTTTGCAATGTTTCCAGTTTGGCTGTGATTTCACAAAAGGAAGTTTGCACTGCAGCAGACATCTTATATTCACCTGTTGTTTCATACCTTGCTTTCTAGGAGCCAAAGATGTTGGTTAAAATTCTCTGATAGGTACATATGGCAGCTTTTTCTGTATCACTTTCAGTAGCCGCTGAAAGAATGTATAGTCTGCTTACACCCTGAACAATCTGGAGTCTAACATTTGTACATTCTTCCTATGGGCAATATAATTTCAGCACCTGGCATTGGCAGTATTGACAAACAAATCGGTACTTAGAGGCTGGAAGGTCCTATGAATGAGGCTGGGAGATGGGGGTCTGTCTCTTGTCACTGACCACAGATTTCCTGTGACCTTGGGTGGATTGCTTCATCTTTCTTTTCATATCAGTTCTGCATCTCTGAGGATAATCCATATCTCCCTTCCTGTTTTCTGTCATTAACTTCTGGGGGATCAAGGCTGCACGTATGACTGCTTACTAGTACTATGCATTACTTACTGTAATACAAAGATTGCTAATGCTGGTCCCTGAGTTGTGCCAGTTAATAAATGCCCCTCTCCTTCAGATTCAGTAGGAAGTTCCGCTTTGCACTGATGGGAGAGACATTCCTTGCATTGTGTGAATGTACAAAACAAAGGCTGAGAAGGGATATGAGCACTCTATAAATACAACCTGGAGGTAAACACCAGAGGAGGAAAAGAACTATTTTTAATCAAAAGGACAATGTAATCACAAGAATAAATGGCGATGAGTCTGGTCTGGAAACTAGAAGAACTAGCAATGCTAAGAGGTTCTCAGTTTTGTGAGAGGAATAGCAGGAGAGCTACCTAAAAAGTTTTGGTTCAAGATACAACTCGATGAATTAATAAAAGGAGTGATAAGACCTTGTCTTCTGTAACAACAGGTACTGCTTTTGGTAATGAAGGTAGTCCCATTCAGTCCTACAATCCTGACAAATAAAAACTGCTAATAGAATTTAAGTCTTCACAAATGATACATCTGATATTCCTTACACTGCACTTACACTAACAATAGGACCAGGTCTGTTTTAAATAATGGAGACATGAAGAAAGAGAGGTTGGAATATCATGGCTACAGGAATTTTTGGCTTGCTCACTTAACTTTCAAATGAGTTTGTCTGCTGGGATGGACAGAGTCTGATCCAGACAGGATCAGAAAATAGAATGGAAATGTCACCACTTTTTGAGTTGGAGACTGTCTCACTCCCTGCTCCAAAGGGAAAGAGAACCTTTTGCTTTAAACTCAGAGGAATGGTATGACCTGCTGATAGAACAGCAGAGGGCTGGGTTTGACCTGAGAGATCCTTTCCAGTCCTATGTTCCTGTGCTTTGGCAAACAATGATTCACAGTTTCCCAACACATGACAGCTGTAGGGGAACGTATCTAACAGTGAAATCTCTGGGCTTCAGGATGTACCTATGCAAGTGAGGTGCCCAGCAACATTCACCTTCTGGAACAAGGAAACATGGTGGAAAATTTTAGGGCTAACACAAAGGGACTGTTTCTCTTCCTCTTTAATTCTCAATGCAGCATTAGATTTTTCTAAATGACTTCAGAGTTAGTAATAATTGTTTCCTGGATTGTTATGTTTTCTACATACATGCGTCACCCCTGAAAATCAGAAGTGTTAGTGGAGAATTTAAAGTTTTCCCCAATTTTCCAGTGACTTCTTTTAATGTTTAATGGTTGAACGTCTTGTCATTAATATCTGTTCCCTTCTCATCCTGTCTCTTTCACCTTCCCAGTTTCCATCGAGGAGAAATTCTGGGAAGTTAACAGAAGGAAGGAGAAAGGGTTTGGGTTTGCACTGGAGAGGAAATTCTGCATAAAACATTACCTCCCCCAAAAACAGCCTTTCGGAAAGAAAGTCACAGCACATTTCGTAGGGGCTTTGTGAAGAGTAGAGTGTGCCCGAGGGAAGAGTGGGCGCAGCCCTCCCGGTCTGCCAATCTGGCTGTCCCCCGCACCCCCCGCCTTGCCCGGGCTCGCTTGTCCCCGTCCCGGCGGGGCCAGCGATGGGCACGCACAGTCCCGGGGT
>NW_010523726.1:6071-41973 GCF_000687285.1 Phaethon lepturus | reverse complement strand
CCCACTGCCAAAGCCTTGCCACACAAACCCAATACACCAAGCAGGCAAAATGGCAGAGGTACAGAATCACAGTCTGCAGCTGGCTGATGCTCTGTAGAAACCAGAAGACAAAGGAAAAGCAAGATGTGTCTTGTCCCAGAAACACCTCCTGAATCCTGTGTTGATTTCATGACTTCCTAGCGTGGAAGTTACCCTTCCTAGGGTGGGCTCATGATTTTTTTGGATGTCTGTGATGGATAGTACTGTCAGGTGATGTCACTAGTGCCTTGAAATACTGGAGGAACGAGAAGTGGAAGGAAAACGCCTGCAGTTCCTGGATACAAAACGCGATCTTCCATCTCAAGTTTTAGAAAGCTCTAAGATGTTGGTCCTTGATGTACAGGAATGATCCATCAGTTATTTATGGGTGTTACGAAAATACATTAGCTGTAAAGATGGTGTGGACTAGGAGTGGAGAAGCAAGAGGCATCTTTGCAAACGTTTAGCAGTGTGAAGATCCCTGGTGCTTTGGTGATCCATGCGCCACTTCACGTCACTTCAGAGCTACAGATGAGATTAATAGTGCTTGGCTGTGACATTTTGCTTTACAAAATCAGAGGCAAAGAGTCTCAAACTGAATTTTGACTGATTCAGGGCAGGGCGGGCAGGCAATGACCGACCTGCTTCTAAGGTGGGTTATTCAAATCCTTCTGAAAATAAGATCTGCAGAAAGTCTTCTGATGTAGATACCCAGAATTATGTTGAGGTTTTGGCATGATGTTGTTTTGATGCTTTAGTGAACACTTGGAGCATGCCAGCTGTGGATGGATTGAGGAAGACTTAGCAACTCCTGTAATGTCCCTCAACATCCAGCCAGCTGACCCCATCCTTTGAAGTAAAGGAAACCATTTCACTGCATCAGGCTAGAAACATGAAAACAAGGCAACAAAAAAGACTGTCATCTCCATCCATCATTTAGCAGAGTCTGTAGTTTCAGACACGTCCAAAGCTGCTTTGATATGGCCTTTTCCACCCAGAACACCACCAAGGGTTTTCCATTTTGGGATGCTTCATTCTCTATCATTTCAAATAGATCATTTCAGATCTCACCTGAAAGAGCTTTGCAGATAATTTTTGAGTTAAAGCTTCACAGGGCATCTGAGGCACCCACTGTTGGTCTTTAAAACTGCTGAGCACCCCAAGAGAAGGGAGGAGGAGCAGTCAGAGCTCAGTACTTTGGAAAAAAAACACTTTTATAGTCATTTGCCTGTGTTTGGGCTATAAACACAACCCTTCTCTCCCAAGGCCCTGCAAGGCAGTCCTTTCCCCTCCTTGAAAAGGTCTGTAGGTGCTGAACAGTTTTGGCTGAAGCCTGGGGTCAGTTAGCTTCGTCAGTAGATAGCTGGCTCCCAACCAGAAAACACAAAGTGGATGTAAATGGTAATTTCTGTAGCCAAGGCAATTTTCAGATGGGGAGAGGAAAAAGGAGTGAATAGCAGAGTGAGGTATAGTGTCTGCTGAGACAGAGAATAAAGTCAGATAAGTTATAAACTTAAAACTGACCTTCCCTCGGTAGTGATTCCCTATGAAATTTTTGAGCCACCCCCATCAGGCCCAAAGTTTTCAAGGGATTTCTTATCACACAGCACTTTCTGTTTCTCTTTCATCCTAAAAAGCCAACATTACTCCAATGAAACCTCTTAACTAATTAGTGTTCAGCTCTGCGAGGTGAAAGTCGATCAGGGGGTGGGATCAGGCCCACCACTTTGCGGTGGTCCCAGTGGTTTCAGTTTTGTGCAGTTTGCTTTCCCTGCCCAGCATCTTGCGTTTTGACATATTGCTTCAATACAGCACATTTTATGACACCTTTGCTGGAGGGCCAAAGGCCACATTCATTCTACCTATCCTGCATGCAATTTTCAATCTCTTGTCTTCAATGCATTATAGAAATTTTTCTTCCTCTCTTTTTCGTTCTTTCTTTTTTTTTCCCTCTCTCCTCCAGGATATTGTGGGTTATTACCTCAATCCTTTTTCAGCTGAGGAAGGTTTGAGGTAATGACCTGAAACTTCCTGGAAAAGATCCCAAAAATCCCCAAATGGAAACCACATGCAACATATTAGGGACCCTCCTTGCATAAAGAAACATTAGTTCAAGTAACGAGAATGTACATTGATCAGCTGCTTAGGTACCAGCTGGTAAAAGGCATGTATGATCAGCAATGCGCAGGAACCGGGTGAGGGAATTAAGTTGATCTGTTAAGTTATAGCAAGAAAGGTGTAAAATATATATTCTCTTTCAGAAAATAGCTTCCTTAATCACCATCCTTGCAGCTGGGTCAGGGATCTGACTCTCTGTGGTAGCAAAAACCTGGAAGAGATCCATAGAACCTGCATGACGCCAAATGCTGTCGGGTTATGAACCCACGGAGCCCCACCGATGCTTGCTTGATGCTGTAGTATCAATGAGGAAATGCTTGAGAACTTTTTATTGTTACCGCAGGGAGAAAAGAGTTTTCTTTTTCTCTGTGCCCAGTTAAAATAATTTCCTTTTTCATCAGTGACAAGAAAATGCATTGTCTCCCCCGCCGCCCCCCAGCAATCCTATAGTTCTACAGGGACAAGCGAGAGGGGATCGTGATAAAATAGCCATTTTGGCCCACCTCCAGAAAGGTATTTCAGCTCGATTTCCACTGAAGTCAAATGCACTCATGGAAGTGAAGGCGAGTTAATATTGAGTGGCTCTGGGCCTTTGGTGTTGCAAAGATATCTCGTCATCTGATGTAAATCTCACTGTGCTCTATCATGGGAACATGACTTGTTCTTTTTTGGAGTATTGTTTTATTTAACCCAGATAATGCAATTCAGCCCAGAGCCCATTATTATCCATTCTTCTTCCAAACCAAGGACAACATCCTACCACAGAAAAATGCAAAGTGTCAAGAGACCTGGAGGAGTAAGAGCAACTTGGGTGCTGCAAGCCAGTATCACATATCACACCTGAGCAGGAACATGAGCTATAACAACAGATCTACCGTCTTCCAAACAGCACTGGTCCAGAGACCTCCAACACCTCAAACCAAGGCAGAAGAAGGAGCCATTAGCAAAACAGTCTGTCTGGGAACACAGCAAGAGGTTGCTTACAGTGGGGAAAAAGACCCTCATATTTATTTTCCCTTCCAATGAAGCCACGTGTCACACTAGATAGCATAAATTAATGAGAGCAGAACAACGACTTTTGAAACATGAAGTCCAGACAGTTGCCAACTCTCATGACTTTATTGTGCGGGTTATGATGTTTATTGTTTTTCTTAAAGACCCAATTGCAGGAGCTGAATGTCTGGGCTTTCATTTTTCCCTCCCTTGGGGAAAAAAAAAAGGGAAAAAGAAAAAAGAAAAGAGTTTATTTGAGCCATCATGAATGTTGAAAAAGCTAGAATGTATATCCTGAGTGTGCCTAAATATGCCAAAACCAAGGAATCAATGGAAAAGAATCCAGAGTACATCAATTCTCATGATTTCTAAGCCAGTCTCAGAATTTATGAGCCTGCTGCTTTGCGATTCATCATTTCTGCATGATTGGCAGGGTTGAAATGGAATATAAGAAGCAGCCGAGAGGAAGAAAAGGGAAAAACTAGGTGTTTGACCTGGTTTTCCATGGTAGGGTGGCCTGGGCAATTATTTACAGTAATTCTTTTGCTCCTCAATATAATGCCCAAAATTGTCTTGCCTGTCAGTTTTGCATGTCAAAAGTATAAATATCAGTCATGAATTGGAAAGAGTTTTGTAACATTTTCAGGAGATTTTGGAATATTATTCCACTTTTCCATTCAGTCTGCGATTCCCTTTTACTACCTCCTGCCCAGCAGAGGTTTTGCAACAGGTCTTTGCCCTGGGCACGGCCTTTTTGCACATTAAGAAGCACAAAAGAAGTTGAGAATAAAAGGCAACCTCATTTTCTGTTTTCGCAGGTTTCCTGAGAGAATAGGGTTGCCATCTGGGTGGAAATCTGACAAAACATCACAGGAGGGGTTGGGCCCATCAGCCAAGCCGAACAGCTGTGGGGAAGCTAAATGAAAACTGAATCACTCCACTGGAATAATTTATTGTGGCTGGCTTGCGAGGATAATAACAAAAAGAAGTTCAGCTCTTTTATCTGCTCTTGCAGCATGAGGTCCCATGCCAGACATTTGCAAAGCACCGTTTTCAAGCTGTGGCGAGAGCTTCGCCTGGGATGTTGTGCAGGAGTCAGGTGAGAAGAGAAATGGCACATGGTACCTCTGTGGCTTTGTAACGTGGTATCTCAGGGCTTCACAGCCCATCCCTTCACCATGTCCTGCTGGTGAAGTCCTACTACTCATCCTGCACTTGTCCCATTTTGTTAATGTTCAACTAGAGGCATTTTTGGCTGTTCCTTAACCCATGGTGGTCATGTTTCTGTTGGGTGAACGTCACATAGCCAAAAGCATTGTCTTGATGTACTGCCACTGGGGGCTGGGACAGGGGACATTTCAGACCCTCTCACCTCCCTCTGCCACCAGGAATGTAGCCCATAGGACTTAAGAAGACTTTTCATCACTTGGGTCCTCCTGAATCTGAATGCCTATAGGTTACCATTTGGATTCCAGACCTCCATGTGAAATTACCCTGCCAGACCATGACCTCCTTGCCTTTGGTTCTGAGGGATACAGAAGTGTCTGTCTTCTCTCTTGGCTAGATGCATGCTCAGATGATTGCACTGACTTCACTATTAATCAGTGGTAATTTACCTCTGTAGGACTAGATGCTGGCAATTAGCAGTGAAAGTACTTCAACCAAATCAATCAATGAAATAAATAGCAGGGAAAATACAGAGAAATAAAGTCTGCTGAGAAATCACTTCCAATTAGATGGGGTAATTCTCAGGCATGTTCAATAAAAGATCACTCAACTTTCAAAACAAAACAAAATCAGACCAATATTATTCACAGAGTCCAAGAAGTTCTGGTAGAAAGGGACCTCTGGAGGTATTTCATCCACAAAACGGTGAAAGCAGCACACACTATTGCCTGTTGTATTTGCCACTACTGAAAATAGTTTGGCTTTACCCATCTTTATAACTATTCCTCAAGTAGTTGGAGGCTGCTTTTAGATCCCTCCTTAAATAAGCCCAGCTCCCTCAAGCTCTCCTTGTAGGTCTCGCCCTCTAGGTGTCTGACCACTTTGGTAGCTTCACAAAGTTTTGTGTTTCTGGTTTTAAATCTCATCTGGAAGGAAGGTGGGCCAAGATAGGGGCAACGCGAGGAAATCAGAAAAAGCCTCCCCTCGGCCAGCTCTGGGGCCTCGAGGAATTTGCACGTCTCTGAAAAGATGCGGGTAAGTGCAAGAGCGGATTTACTGGGTAGGTTGGGAAAATCCATCATCTTTTCCCTCGTAGCACTGCTCCATCTATCACACATGCAATGTTACAAGATGAGGAGCCAGACGGCTGCCCTTCTTTATGTTACAGCTCCCTGTCGCCCTGGAGCACTTGAGCCCAAATTTAGAGGTCTCTCAGACTGTTCCTTGGCAATGGAGCATAGCACACAGCATGTATTTTGTTCTGCCTTTCCATTACAAACCTCTTTTAAGTCGCATGTGACTTTGCCACACTTCAGCAATTCAACTTGACATTTCCTATGCTTCAGGCTGATTTCTTGGTGTGAAGCTTTCACAAAAGCCATCCCTCAGTTTGTGAACATTAAGTGGCTTTGCCAAAGTCTTTTTTTTTACCTTTTTTTAATTCTCAGGGTCAGATTCTCGGCTGGTGTCTACAGTTCACAACTGCTGTGTACCTATGCCAGCTGCTGCTACAACCTAGGCAAATTGCAAACTGTGCAGAAATCATTGTTTTCATGGTACTGTTAATTCTCATTTAGGCAGAAGCCTTTTTTTTCTTTTGTGAGTCAGGGCTTGCCTGGGCCATGGTTGCAGAGACCTCAGGTCCATGTTGTGTGATCCAAAGCCTGAGAGCTGAGGAGCCTCATGTGCCAGTGTCTGACCCAGGTTTGGCACAAATAGTACCAAGATAATGCTGATGCTTGGGTGTTTCTACATGATGCTCCACAGCGTGTCTCAGAGGTGGTGAGGTGTCTCATCTGAATTAATTCCAAACAAGTGATCCTTTATTTTTTGTGCTTTGAATTGCAACTTTCACTTAAGGTATCTCCTTGCTTTTTCTCCCAGATGTTGACATCTAACATCTTTACCAAGAGCTGATTTCTCAGCCCAGGTACTGTGGGCTCCCAGGCACCAGAGGAAAGCCCATCTAGCTCATTGCAAGGGAAGATCTGGCTCATTAGCCAAACCCAGGCTTCTACATGGCTCCCCTGACACCAAGATTAGGACTTGCACATGGGTGACAGAAGTGTCTGAATGACAGCATGTTGGTTAAATTTCCAGTTTGCCTTTCCCAAGCAATCTTTACTTTTCTTTTGTTCACCCCATCAACACAAACGAGATATTTCTGCTCTGGTTTGCGCAGCCAAAATAACATTCATCTTCTTTTCAAATAGCTGTGTGTCATCTGTTAAAAATAATCTTGTCAAGGCCTGCACAGGGCTTGAAAAATGTGCTAATATTAAGCAGATTTTCCTATTAAAATCCCCATATCCCATGCAAGGTCAATCAGTTCAGTTTGCACACTCCAGGAAAGACAAATAACGGCATTAATGACTGGACCTGGTAAAGAATTAACTGCAGTCAAGTAAGTTCCTAAGGCAGTTGTGGGGTCAGGGCTGTAATGTGTTAATTACTCACATGGGGTAGTTGTCAGGCTAAGCCCTCCTCACTGAGTGGTTTATATCAGTGTGATGTACATCGTAGGTCTGTGAATCTGAAAAGGAATCGTGTTTCTGCTGCCTGCGGTGGCTTCTTGTTGTCTTTCACAACACAGCCCCTAGAGCTGGGCAGGTTGGGCTGGGGAAATTTGTGTGTTGGGGACACATTTGGAGAAGTCAGCAGGGAGGCAGAGACTGAGGGGCCTCAGCTGAGGTC
Organism: Phaethon lepturus; assembly: GCF_000687285.1. Classification (NCBI taxonomy): domain Eukaryota; kingdom Metazoa; phylum Chordata; class Aves; order Phaethontiformes; family Phaethontidae; genus Phaethon; species Phaethon lepturus. The sequence goes on along the minus strand of NW_010523726.1, from coordinate 34,983 downwards.
CCTCGTGGAGGGACTGAGCTCTCCTGTGCCAACCCCTCATGTTCATGAAGGTGACTCATTACTGTCCTCTCAGTGCTCTAAAATGCTGTTTGCCTCTTGGCGAACATAGCTGGAAAACATGGGAACTCTGGCCCTATCCCCAGTTTGCCACACATAGGTCTCTCTCGGTGCCTCTGTTTCTCATATACCTTTTGCATCTCTCTCATCTGCTCATGAGGACTCTGAACCTGCCTCTTGCTTTGTGTCAGTATCGGAGAGTCCCAAGTACAAGCATCCATCCGTATGGGTCCTGCTCATGGAGGAGCTGCTCTGGAAGGGATTGAGTACCATGGAGCCTCCCCTCATTCCATCTGCATCACAAAGCGGAGACTGGCAAGGCTCAGCCCCTCCAGTTCCTCCTCTTTTCCTTTTTTTTTCCTTCCAGAGGAATCTGCCAGTCACCTAACCCACAAAAGACTTCAGGGGCAAGGTGTAGAAACCTCAGACCTGAAAATCCCAGCCTCATCCATGTCTCCCTCCCTTCTTCCCTCTTCCCCCTGCTTGAGCCATATTTGAAAGCAATACTAAAGCAGCAGGCGAACAGTATTTTCTATTCATCCCCCTGCACAGAGAGCCAAGGAGACGTGAACCAGCCTCCACTGTTTCCAGGCTGCCCAGTGCTTCCCGGGATCAGCGACCATACAAACACATCCCTGTCCCCCTTGGAGAGGGCTCGGGCACCCAGCCCCGCTGCTGGCAGCACCACACAAGACTGCATTGTGGCTGCCTGTTACTGCGGCTTGGAGCTGCCAAGATAAGAGCCATCTGAAGGATCAGCTCTGACTCGAGTACCAGACTCGCCTGGAAAATCGTGCCAAGATTTTGGAGGATTTTCTGGTGGAGGGGAGTGGTGCATTCATTGGTTTTATTTAGAAAATGGGGGCTGTGCCATGGTCAGAGCATGTTCTGTTTTCCATACTGGCTTAAATGTTTCCATGCCGCTTCATGGTGCAATTTTACGGGTGCTTTAATATTACAACCTTTCCCAATTACAGATGGCATAAATATAGCAGGCAGATGCTTGTCCTTCAGGAGAGCTGGGCACCTCCAACAACTTCACATGAAACCAAAGCAAGTCAGTCAGATAAAAGCTTGAAAAGTCATCAAGAACTCCCTTAGCTTTTTGGTCTTCTCCTGCCCTTCCAGTGAGGCTGAGATTGTTGACTGAGGGTTTGGGTGGGCTGTTTGTGGCTGTTGCATGCACAGGAGCTCTTTTAGGGGTAACTAATCACTGCAGTCACCTCCAGGTCTTAGGGATAAGTGAAGAGGGGCATGGGAGACCACCAGCCAAAAGTAATTAACTGCCTAAAACCTCAGGTGTATGGGTGGGAAAATGAAGTTACCTCAGACAACTTTCATGCCAGCTCCATTTCTAGTGTCTTATTGAGACATTCTTGTTTTAACAAAAACAGGCTCCATCCTCTGCCTGCCCTATGAGAAACACTGAGCAGACCCATCAACCAGCTCATTGCGAAAGGGGAGGCGGGGAGCGTAATTCTTCCAATACTCAGAAAAATGCACATTTTTAAGTATGAAGAGCAGGTGAGGAGTAGGAACGTCTGTGTTGCCATTACCCATGCACCACAAATCACGCTGATTTGCACCCGTAATCCATGCAGCATGTGATGAGTTTGTCTGTCTGTTGTCCTCTCAGTGTCTGGTCTCAAAAGCAGGTGCAGCAGGTGCCACGGTGGGTGTGCATTTGGGTAATGACCCACTGCTACTTGCAGCAAAAACCTTGAGTTATCTCATTCCAGAAGTTTGCTCAGTACTGCCATTCCTGTGCTTAATCTTTTCAGTTGCTCATTTTATAGGAATTGCAAGTACACTGAGATATCTGCTGCAGGAACTGGCTGACATGGCCATTTCAGAGCCAGCCTCAAACCCTCCTGTAGTGTTTTAAACCAAATTCCTCTCTAGCCAATACATCCTTTCCATGCAGTGGTTTCTGGGCTGCAGTCAGACCCTCAGGTGACATTTTCCCCCTGGCTTTGGGAGAAAGACCTGTCTGTGGCTCTGTGTAGTTCTTGTGGACGAGTGTCTCTTGGAGGAGGTCCTTGTGTCCATCCTGTTCCCTCAGAGCAACCAGCAGTGCAACGGCCTTTGGTGTATGACTGTTGGTAATCCGCTTACAGATCCTTGCTCTGGAGTTCATTATAATCCAAGAATTACAAAGAATAATTATTTGTAGAAAGCAAGGTATAAAAAAGTGCAGTCAAATTTTCTTCCTCATCCACAAATTCCCTCTAAAAAAAGAAAACAACAGGGAGTTTTGTGATTTCTACCAAAAGACCACAACCACAGATAACACAAGAAAGGTATTTAGTCCTTTTCTAATTCATATCTATGTATTGGTTTTCCCCCTAGCTACATCTAGATATCCAAAAATCAGATGCCTACAAGGGATGGCAACAGTCGTCCAATCTGTTGTCCTGTTAGTACAGACAGAAATATTTAACCAGCAACTAGTTTGCTGGCTAACATCTATTTTTAGAAAGGCATTCGATCTTGATTTAGGGACTTCACATGATGAAGGACTCAGCACATCTTTAGATAAGCCATCCAAAGGGTACTTTATGCTTCTCGTGAAAAGAGAAACGTGTCTTATCACCCTTCTGAATTTATCTGGTCTCTGCTTCCAGTTGTTGCATCTGGTGACACTTCTGATGGCTTTGCAACCTCCACTGAAACCTACAGAGGACACAAAAGTGCCACTCACTGGTTCTGGTAATTCACTTCCATGCAGAAAAAACACCAGAGGAATAAGGGATTTGGGGTCTTTATTTATGCTGAAACTTTATCAAGCCTGAGTGGAAGCAAGAATTGGACCCAAAATGAGCAACCCAGACCATAGCTGGACGAGAGTGCTGCGAAGTGCTTCAGTAGGGCCAGGCTGGGTGAGACCCTATTTGGAAACAGTTTATCTCCAGGAGGGTAAGAGGGAAAGCTGTGATCAGAGCAGAAGATGCCAAAGCACCAATCCCTTTATTTTAAAGAAATGTCTCAGATGGGCACAAGCCCTGCAACCCACTTGTTTTACAGAGATTGCGTTACCTGACATTGTGTGGGCTCCTGAAATCCAGCCAGACGGTTGGTGCCTAGCTGGACCTTTCAGGTTGTCTCTTCACCACACATAGCAGCACTGAGGTGGATGGGCCATGTCAAGGGGAGGTGATGGGAGATTTCCTCCCCCTTGTCTCCCACACGTTGAGAAATGGGGCTGCCAAGTCCTTCCCACCTTGAAGCAAGATCCCAAGCATGGCTGATGAGTACAGAAAGGGACTTTCCCAGTCCTCCAGCACCGGGAGGTTGGGTATGGGCAGGAGAGACATCATACCATTGTCCTACCTGTACCAGAGTTTAGCTCTGGCTACTGGGCTGCAAAGCAAATGCCAAACAAGTGTCTCCGGAGGTGATGCCCTCAGGGCTCGTGACATCCTGATCTAGATCTCAGTCTGTATGCATGGATCACATCTATGTTGTTAAGTCTCCTTGAGGTTATTTTTGCTGATAAGTACTTGGGACACATGCAAACTTTTAAAAACACTCTGATAAATAGTGAAAAAATAAAACCGAACTACAACTTAAGCATAAAATACTGCAATGAAATTAGCAGGGAGAGCTGGGCTGAGAGAGAAGGACGCAAGATTTAAATCTCTGGAGACTGCAGCTACGGTATTGAATCTACCAAGAATTTAAAGAGAAATGAGTAAAACTCTGAGCTCTGAGTTTGATGGGTTTTAGTTATTTTTAGAGGAGGTGAGCAAATGCGCACATGTGTATCTCCAAATGCAGGCAGGGATAAAACTAACCAACAGCAGAAGCACACACGTAGCAGGTTAATCCATCTGCCGTGGGTTTACTAAAGCAGAAGATGATAATAACTTCTCCAGAGAGGCCACTGAAAGATTGCTGTGTACTAATGCTCTCCCTTATCCACCCCAGCCGCTGCTTCTCCTCCCTGGGGGCTTGCGCTCCAGAGAGTCTCTGGGCTCTGCCTTGAAACCTAAACCTGCTAAATCCCTCCCCAGAGGAGCCCGGCTGCTTGGAGGCACTTTCTGCCCAAGATGGACATTCACCACTAACCAGAGCAACACTCTTGGTACCGAACGGGACGCTGCTTTCCCAGCCTCTCACCCCTAACAGGCACTGGGAACGTTTGTCCTCGCTGCAGGAACATTCATTGCCATCGAAATTCCTCTATCCATGCGGTGGGGGATGAAAGCATCTCTACTCCACGTGCATAACCTCATGGAAACCAGCTGATGTTGCGTTTGCTAGCTGAGTTTAGATCCTGTTGCAGGTGATTTGGGCTAAAGGGAATTTGTGATTTAGAGCTGGCCACTTCATGTTGGAGCTGGGAGGTCTGTTCATCTTCCTACACGAGGATCATAGAATCACAGAATGGTCTGGGTTGGAAGGAACCTTTCAAGGCCATCTAGTCCAACCCCCTGCCATGAGCAGGGACATCCCCAACTTGAGCAGCTTGCTCAGAGCCCCGTCCAGCCTGACCTGGGATGTTTCCAGGGATGAGGCATTGACCACCTCCCTGGGCAACCTGGGCCAGGGTTTCACCACCCTTTTGTGAAAAATTTCTTCTTTATGTCTGATCTGAATCTCCCCTCTTTTAGTTAAAAACTGTTACGCCTCGTCCTATGGCAACAGGCCCTGCTAAAAGCTCTGTCCCTAAAGAATATGCAACTTAGATGCTCAGCCTTGGGGTAACTTCAAATTAATCTCTTCCTGCATCAGTGCCTCCTTGCTTAATGGAGAAAACTTCCTTCCCATGGTACTTTGAGGACTGTCCCTGGAAGTTTTCCTGCTATTCCTTCCTCTTTGCATGGGAGCCGGACTCTGACGACATGGGATGAAGCACACCCCAGAGAAGAAAATCTCCCACACAGCACCAGCACAAATGGGGCAAACATCCAATGGCGGAAATACAAATGCGTCCTATAAAAATATGAACCAAGAGAGCAAGTGAGAGGAATCATTCCTGAAGTTTCCTCTCTGCTGAGAGAGACAGGCAATAAATGCTTTCTGACACATTCTGCAAAACGAGCCATTACGTCTTTTCTGTCAGGTCTCACCTGTTGTTATTTCTAATGTTTCCTCTTCCCAAGACTGGGCAGGGTTTTGCATTGAGGTAATATAGTTGCTTTTGTTCAAGAACCAGACGAGTTACCCCATCTTGTAACCAGGACTTTGTCATAAATGAGCAAACATCTGTTAAAATTGAGCTGTACCTCGTGAGAGGGGCGCTTTTTTCTTTTCTTTTAAAGAAAAATAACACAAAAGAAAATTGAGTGGATTTCTTGAGCACTGTTACCAGCAGGATATACTCAGGTGAAGGCAGGGAACTGTCTCAGTGATTTACAATTTGTAATGCACTTCAGTTACGTGTCTGAAACAAAAAGGGGGAGGGAAAATGCTGAACTGATCTGTTCTTCTACTGGGTCGTGCTTTGCTCCAGAAGAATCATCCTCATTTCAGCTCAGCTCTTTACAACACAGACAAAAAGAGTTATTAGAAAGAGATGTTTTTCAGGACAGCTCAATGAGTGCTAATTGCTTAGAAGTGTAATATTCTTCTGATGGTTCTGGGATTTTCAGCCACAAAGTCCCTAAAGCCCTTGGTTGGGTTTCTTAGTTGGTGAAACTCAATATAGCCCTCAGGATTACAGCACAACTTTCCACAGTTTGCACGAGCTGAAAAATGCTCACCCCTGAATGCTTAAAAAGAACAATTTTGAATCAGAAATACATATATACATGTGTGTGTAACTAACCCTTTGCAATCCATTCCCATGGAAGTCAATAGCAAAGCTACAGATCTCATGGGCAGTCTAGCAGTATGAACTTGCTGCCTCTGTTTTAGTGCTATGCCCAGAAAGCTGTTTTGTATTTTCCATAGGTGAACCTCTGCCAGGTCTTCCCTGGGTTCGTGCTGCAGCACTGAGCAGGGGCACTGCAATTCAGCAACCAGCTTGTGCTACAGAAAACTTAGCAAAACTTGGCCCTACAAAAAATCCCTCTGCCACCTCATCTTGCCAAAATCTAAAGTCTGCTAAACCTGCTTTAGTGCAAGAAATCTGGTAGGTACTATTTGAATCTCACCTAAAGGCAAGGGGGAGGCAAGGAGGGATGCTAGCTTTGACCTCATTTCTTGGCCAAGTCTTTGCTTTCATTCTGCAGAGGAAAAGTCCCAATGGACAGAAGGACCCACCCAGCTCCAGGCTCTAGCAGAAGATGATTAGAGAGAGGCCTTAAGCGTAATGAAAACTGATGTAAACCGTTTGCCGAAGGTTATGCCGCGACAGAGGCTGTGTCTTCTCCCCAAAGGAGTATGATGAGGTGTCCGACATGCAGCCTTGTTCGCTGTGTTCAGTCAGAAACAGATCTGAGGGCAGCTAATAAACTTATCTGCATCAGATTAAATTGCCAATCCTGCCCTCTCTCTCCCTGCCCTCTCTCCCTCCCCAGATCAGTTACACACATCAGGCCAAATAAAGATAAATGCATGACAGAGTTCATTCAAGTGATTGAAAATCAAGATGGAGCAGCATATTTTTCATCAATGCTATCCCAGGAAATAAAGATAAATTCCCCCACTTCATATTTTAACATAGCTTATCATAATCACCGGTAATAGCAACCAAATGTTTTTCATTTGTTACATTTTAAAGGGGGCTGGGGGAGCAGTTTCCTGGTTGTAGGCTCATCGAGTCTAATTTTAAGCTAGTGTCAAGGGTCACTTCCACTTTATGTTGCATTTCTGATGAGCGGTTTTTGCTCGAATACCTGGCTTGACTAAATGACTGCAAGAAAGAGCAGGGCTATGGAAGTCAACGCCGTGATGGCGGGGAAGGAGACTTGGCCACTGGGCTGGGATTCATCACCGATGAATGCAAGCCTTGGTCCAGAGTGGCTTTTTACAAGTATTTTTCCCAGAAAGACAGAGGATGTTTGGAGATGCCATGTTCTGCCCCTGACTCTGACATTAGCTAAAGTGTCTTTCCAACTACTCTGAACTCCATGGAGCTTTGACTCCTTTTTTTTTTTTAAATGCCAATGTGCAGTGGGAGAGTGTCTTCCAGGATTTCCCAGATGTAAGCCAGAGGTTCATTAATTGTTCGCCAAGGATCTATTAGTGCTGCTCTTCTGCTCTCCCTTCCCATTTTTCCCTAGGTCCCTCAGACTTCTGATGCGATGCTGATCAGTGCAATAAAAAGTGGAAAGACAAAACCTTCATTAACCCAAGTAATCTGAACCCGCATAAATACTGGTTCATGGTAGAGCAAAGGCCACACATGGCAATATTGAGACTCTGACAACTTATTAAGGGAACAGCAATATTGTCACACTCATGGAAACTTCACCTTCTCATCCAAAAGTGAGGACTCTTCCCCAGGAGGCAAATGGGATAATGCATTGGTTGCAAACTCACTGAGGAGGTGGGGAAAAGAAGGCCACAGTGGTGGTGATGAGGGCGTGAAGAAATGCACCTCCAGGTCTGGCAAGTAGATGGGGTGCATCAACAGTGGAGCTAGAACAGGAATGCGTATCCCTGTAAAGCAGGGAGTTGGGACACAGACTTAAGAGGACATCATATAAATTATGAAAGTAAAGATAATATAAGAGGTCTGTTGGGGTTGGGTTTTTTTTGCAGGAATCTCCATTTCTTCATAGATAGTATTCTCCATTGGAGTTTATGGGACTTCTGCTGGTGACTCTAAGGGAAATGCTATCAGACTTGTCATCCTACAAGCTGGCAAATGATTTGCTCATTCGTTCTTTTGCAAAGATTTTGCTCCTTCTGCAAATGTAGCCCTGATTTTTAACAAAAAAAGCATCAGAGAAGAGGTTAAAGTTGGGGAGTGGGATGACCTGTCAGACTCCAACCCATAAATTTCAGTAGTTTCTAGTATAATCATAATAGCAATAAAAAGGGGCTTTACAGCAGAATGTCTCTCGATTGCAACAACATCTGGTGTGTTTGTGTCTTGGTGGCGGATTGGCAGAAATATCCCATATGGGACAAGAAAGGTCATGGTTGGCCATGGGAAGGGAGCTCTCTCCTAAGGCCTGAGCAGAGAAAGTTGAAAGGTAACATCATCCAGTGATAAGCTACCATTGCCTTACCCTCTGGCAAATCACACATGATAGGAGGGAGAGAGGAGAATAATTAAATCTCAGGAATGCAGCTGGAGGGTGATGGGAAACCCAAGCAGCTTAAGGAAAATTTAAGCTTAAAACCTTCATTTTTCAAGACTTGTGTTTTGAAGGTGTTTGGGAAGCTGCATAACAAGAGGGCAAGTAACATTTCTTGGGATCTCCTGAACAGACCAAGTTAGAGAGGTGAGCCTGAGCCAGGCTCCTGGTCCCCCACCTGCCTGGGCTCCCACTGGTCACACTTCAGTATTACAGAGCAAGTTTTGAGCCCATCCCTGCACCCCTGCTCTCTGAAGTGCCCCTGGGTTCTCTGGTTTCAGTGTAGCCTCACTGAGGACACCAGGATAAATCCAGGGTTAATCTCTTAGCAGAGTGATATCTGACCAAAGCTATGCAAAACTATAGCTGCAAGAGTCAAATGGCTCCAGTGAAACAGCCCTCATGGGGCAGAGATGCTGCTTGAGCAAGAGCATCACTTGGGGCAGGATACACGAGGTTTGACATTGCACTGGCGTGGATTAGGAATATGTACAGCGAGGAGGAAAGGTGAAAAGGAAAGGATGAGGGTGGGAGCTTCTTCAACTGTCGCAGTTATTTTAGATTATCTGTTCATGTCCCTTGTATCTAAGGGAGCTGGAGCTTTGCCAGGACATTAGGAGCACTGAAAGTCAGCAAAGGGAAGGGGCACAGACGCTGTACAGCCTCAGAGAATGAGACCTCAGCTTTGTATGTGCTCCAAAAGATAACACTGCTAATACAGTCCTCCCTGGGAACCGAGGTTATTGCTTCAGTCGTATTTATTCAAGGGAAAAACACTCCCTGTTGTAACCCTGTTGAAACTTTTTGACATCCAAATAAGCCTGATGGAGCTTTAGTCCACCCTCTTGACTTCAGAGCAGGCAGCATGAGCAAAATGTAAAGCAGCAAAGCCCCCCACAGCTGTGGACGGAAACTGAGCTATCCCTCCCGCCCGCTTTTCACTCACTAGATAAAATTTACTGCAAACCTTGCTGTGCCATGTGGACTTTGCAACAGGATTGAAAATGTTTGTAAAATAACAACAAATCCACAAATCATAAAGAGGGGACACATAATCTCGCTGTATCTCGTTAAGCAGTGGATTTATGGATTGTGCTCCTTGCCCTGATACCGAGACCCTGCTGTTGCAGACAGTAGCATTACCGAGGGCTCGGAGAACCGAAGTGTGAGCAAACTCAACAGGGGATGGGATGTTTCAGATATTTATTGGCCAGACTTGCATGGCCAAATCCACAGAGGCATTTCTGTGTCTAACTTCTTGTTTAGCCACCTGACTTCTCACTCATTTCAATAGTAAATTAAGTACTGAAACAGGAGCTGGGAGCTGTGCATTGACACATTTGTACAATTGTACAATTGACATTGTAAATCTGGGACTTGCTGACTCTGGCAGAGCAGCGAGGGGTTTTACGGTGGAGCCAATGAGCTGGGCAGAGACCAGCCACCACACTGTGCTTCTAGGTGTCTTTATGGCCATCATCTTATTTTTAATTTCCTTATCGTCTCCAGTGCTGAAACGATAAACGCAGAACAGATCTCCAGGCAGGTATAGGTAGATCAGTTTGGTGATGATGGAGAATACCACAGTAGACTCTGCTCTCCTCCTGTTCTTCTCTTTCTCCAGCAATGTGATGTGGTCCACATGCTCTTGCATCCACTTGAAGACAGAGCTTGACTCTATTAATACAGCATTGCCAGGGTGAGCTTGCAATTCACCGTGTGGTGGTCCTGGTGTTGGCTATCTATGTGCGTCCCCATCCAGATTCCACATGACCGTAGTTCTGCAGAAATCCAGGTGTTGCTGTGGGTCTGAGCCTGCTGCTACTCTACCTGAGCTGTGCATCGGAGTGACCCAGTGGAGGACAACAAGCCTTTTCCCAACCTTACTCATCCCAGGGTTACACCTCTGTAATGGCCTTAGGCCAAGGTCTCAGATGGAGGAAACAGGCACAACCTTGACCTCAGAAGGGCTGTGACTCTCCGAGCAGCTGAGGATTTGCGGTCATTGCTGGCTTAAATCATATTCAGGTCTGGTAAAGATGCAGTGGTGTAAAACCGGTGCAAAGAAAGAACTAAATGAAGCTATTTGAAAAAAAAAAAAGCTGTGTGAAAAGTATTTCTGCTGTATGGTGTCCTCATCTGCAACAAAATATCCTGTAATACAAAACTCAGTGTGTGTAAAAATGGCTTAAAGTGCCTGATACCTACAGAACTAAGTCTTTTTAGACAATTTTTTACCCAGTATTGCTGCTATACAGCACTCAAAGCATCACATGGTGCAACCAAATACCACATTTTCACCTTTCTTTCTGTGATATGGCTCAGGATATGTCCCTCCTCTGTGGACAAGGAGGTAAGTGGAACCTGAAGAGCATTGCTAGTCACAGAAAGAATGTGTCTGGGAGAGCAACCTGTTATTGTTATTATTCAAACAGCTTGATAACAACAAAAGAAAACCCAGTGTGAAGCAAAGAACCTGCTACGGTTTCTACAACCAGCCAGGCCAAGTAGAGAAGGATCTTATTCCCTCCCCAGCCACGGCAGAGCACATGCGCTGAATTTACAGCAACCATCCTGACCCAGCTTTGGGTTGATGACTGGGGAGAGCCACGTGTGCACTGCATGTTGGACCAGAGGGATTTTGTTTCAGGCAGATCTACATGGAGAGGTGCACCAGTTCGCTGAGCTGGAAAGGAGAAGTGAATCTGCAGATTCATCATTGGAGCAGGGCCAGAGGAGGCCAACAAAATGCTCAGAGGGATGGAACACCTCTCCTATAAAGAAAGGCTGAGAGAGTTGGGGTTGTTCAGCCTGGAGAAGAGAAGGCTCTGGGGAGACCTTACTGCAGCTGCCAGGGCTGAAAAGGGCTGATAAGAAAGATGGGGACAGACTTTTTAGCAGGGCCTGTAGTGACAGGACAAGGGGTAACGGTTTTAAACTGAAAGAGGGGAGATTCAGACTAGATCTAAGGAAGACATTTTTGACACTGAGGGTGGTGAAACCCTGGCCCAGGTTGCCCAGAGAGGTGGTGGATGCCCCATCCCTGGAAACATCCCAGGTCAGGCTGGACGGGGCTCTGAGCAACCTGCTCGAGTTGGGGATGTCCCTGCTCATGACAGGGGGTTGGACTAGATGGCCTTGAAAGGTCCCTTCCAACCCAAACTATGATATGATTCTATGATTTATGGCCAGAGAGGTATGGCTGCGGAATGTTGGGAGGGTGAGGAGCTGGGTACCACAGGGGAGGGATGCCAAAATCCACTGTTTTCAGGGGTCAGTGTGGAAGACTCTTCCTGTCCACCTCTGAGGATGCTGGTTTAAATGGCTGGTTGGTAAGTTGTGATCTTAAGACAGACTCTGCCCTGTTTTCTGGGCTTCTGGGAGACCATGCAAGGGTGTGCAGAAGATGTGTCCATCTGTGTCCGTCTCCAGAGTGAAGCAGGAGGGAAGCTCCCATTACTTCCTAGACACTGCAACCCTGATGTTGTATGTGATACACAAAGACAGCATAAAAAGCAGAATTTTAATGGGGTCAACTGAAGAAATCTCAACAAAGTACCAATGTTCTGGGCTCTGGCTGGGACTTCCCATCACCACCAGCCCTTGGGGGGGATCACACACAGGACATCTCCATCCCTCTCTCAGCTCTGATGCTAAGTGATTAGTCTTCGAGGCAGAAAGATAATTCAGTCCTCATGCCAGAGGAGGCCCTGCCTCGGTGAGCAGAGACACACCGGTGATGACGATTACCTTTGAATCCTAGGCTATAATTTTTGGATACTGAGCTCAGAGCAGCTGACCTGTCATTCTGCAGCAAGACCTTGAGCCAGGGCCATGGAGGTCAGAGAAAATAAGAGAGCAAGAGAGCAGCAAATGATTCATTCTTTCAGTCACTCAATCCTCGGGAGCTATAGCTATCTCAGTCTTCAGCATGGAGGCTGATGATGAATGGGTTTCTTACCAATGATAATTTAAACCATGTGCAATGTTTACCATATTACCTGTTTGCCTCCTTGTCCTCAGATACGGGAGTTCTGCTCTAAGGATACTTTCACCGTTCACCTCCCGTGTTGGGATGGGTGAAGCAGCACAACATGACAGAGGACTTTCCAAAAAACTCTCACTGATTTGGGGTACCTTTCCCCTTAAATTGCTTTCTTTTCTCTCTCTCTTTAGCTTCTTCAGAAACTGTCAGACACCTTAAACACATTTAAAAATACATGTCCTCCACTGTAATCCATGATCTAAGGGTCCCATGTGGGCTCCATCATCAGAGACCGCCAAATTGATAGCGTGGTTTGCATGGGGCCCCCAGCACGGGGTGGATTGGGAACAGGATTAGTGTGCATAACACATCCTCTGTGTTTCTACCTCTATTGGAAAGGGGGCATGGGCTGTGTCAGGTGAAGGGCACGAGCAAGATACAAAGCAATGATCTAGTTACATGGGATAACAGATGGCAAGATGGAAACCGGGGAGACGGAGAGTGAGGGGGAGCGTAGAGGTTCCTCTGAAAGAACTGAAATGGCACTATGCTTGCTGATGGTTTTCAGCTGTTTGGGTGCATCTGGAGATTTCTGCTTTATTAAAAAGGGTTCACATTCGAGATAGGCGCAAGCTGAAATCTGAACTCTCACACAGCTTGGAGGGGCTTGGATTTAGACCTGGGTGCAAACCACATCTCACAGATCCAGGGGCTGAGAACAGAGAAAGGTGTCGTGTCAAGAGGTAAATGACGAGGATTCAGAAAAGCAAGTTGTACTACTCTTGTTACCATCAGCCAGCTAAATCAAGGGGGGTTGTTCCCTTGCTGGGCTGATCAGCAGCATGTGTTTCTGGAGGAAATACACACATCCAAGTGCAAAGTATGTGTTCTGTGCATGGTCTCACGTTAAGCTGTTCAATGCATGGTGTGCTGTGCCTCTAAAGCAATCCATTGGAAAAACTATAGCCATGTTCAGCAGTGACACCCGCAGAAACTCTTGCCTCTTTCCCAGAGACATGTGATTCTGCTAGAATCAAGTCATATTTTTCCCAAAGCTGATTGTCCTCATTTGCTAGAAAATGAGTTGCTAGAAAAAGCTTCAGAAGACCAACTGTAATGGCTCAAAAGCAAGAAGTTAAATGCAAAGTTTATCAAATGTATAATATTGCAGAATCTCATGGTTTCAATGTCAAAGTCATGTTTTTAAGTGGGTAGGACAGTTCTTCAGACACTTAGAGAATCTGGATATGGACAAATATGCATTTAAAGAAAGCAAATTTCTTTAACGGTTTTAGGCTATATCCAGGTACTATGTCTACCCTGACCTTAGAAAGGCCTCTGGACGTTTCTTGTAGAGTTCTTTCCACTCTTTTCTAGAGGAGTTCCAAAAGTATTTGACAATCATCTACCATCATTTTTTCCAGATCATTTATCACTTAATATCAGCCTCTAAGAACCCCACCAGCAGATTGAAAATTGATCATCCCTTCCCAAATCTAGTTTTCTGTCTCTTACGTGTGCCCATGCCTTAATAGAGCTATCAATCTCCTATTGTGACTGTATTATTTCCATAACAGTCTCTAGCGATGAACTTCATCAAAGCTTAATTAAATTCTACCCTCTCATTTTCAATCGCCCTCCCCCTGTTTTTCAATAACATGTACCAAGAACCCTACTAGACTTGAGATGACTTCTGAGGGGTATTTGTGCCAGTTTTCTCCCTTGGGTCTTCTACCAACTATTTTAAATATTAATTCTCAAAGTTTGATAGTATCAGGGAAATCTCTGGCCTTCAATTTGCAAAATATCTTAAGAAACCAAACAGAGCATTAGCAAACCATCAAATTGCTGTTGCGGAGGCTGGTTTTTATAGGAGGGCTGCATAGTTTTGGTAGAGACTTCCTTCAAGAGCCTTGGATGAATATTGTCTGGTGCTAGACTTGTTCCCTCATAAATTTTCAAATCCCAAGAAAATGAACAGACTCGTTTCTCATCCTGTCAATCTACAGTGTGGGTCCCTGCAGGACTAACTGAAACAGCAAGGAAGTGGCAGAGCTGTATCGGGGACAGTGTTTAGCTCTTGGGGAGGTTGTGTTTTACCCATGTCATCACAGAAAAGCTTCCGATTCCAGACTGCTTTAGTCAAACGCATGCTGAAGTAGCTCAGCACATCCTCTGTGCAAAAACCTACAACCCCAGCTGAGGTGTGGTGAAGATAACTTGCAGGCCACCTCCGCCTAATAGCAAGCAGATGCAAGTCCACTGAGACCCACAGCATCACAGTCACTTGCCTTGGGTCTGGTTTTCCAGCAGAGCAGGGGCATGCTTGCTTTTAACATGTCTTCATTTAACTCTCTTGAGTTTTGTCCATGCAGTGAAAATTGGTAAGGAAAAGCCCACCTAAGGCACTGACGTGGGATGCAGGAGGGCTTTGGTACATCTTTTGCCCAAAGTACAGGCTGCCTGTGTGACCTTGGGAAATCATAAAGTTTATGCAGTTTCCCCATCAATGTTATGGCAGTGCTGTTTCCTTACTGCACGCTGTCATTAACAGCAGTTAATGGCTGTACATTAACTGTACAGGAGAGCCTGAAGGAGGGTGAGGATGGAAGACAAAGAGCTATACAAAGTTTTCTCCCTTCCTCCTAAGTTCCCACCTCACAAAAGGTAAAGCTGTCATGAGAGATGACCACATCAGTAGTTTCTGTGGTTCATTCTCCCACCATTTTCACTTAAACCCAAGGGAGAGGTTTCTCATTCCCAGCGTTCCTCAATACACGCTTTATAGCCCCAAAGGGAGACTGGTGGCTTTAGTGCTGAGATGTGTGACAGCCATGTGGCAAGCATCATTTGTTTATCTCGCTGGACCCATGCTGGGTCTGGATAGGGTCAGGTTGCTGCAGCGAGTTCTCAGCTCTGGAGCTTTTGATGTCCTTCCAGGTCTCCCCAAGGTCCCGAGTTCAGGGAGGTCTCTGTCTTGAGAGCTCATCTGTTGGGGCAGCAAGGAGGATTAGTTAGACCGCCTCGTTTGCAAGCAAGCTGAGGCTGCCTGCAATGAATTTGCTCCATAATCCTCTCGCAAGGTCCTGCCTGCAACCAAACACATTTGGCTACCCCTAGTGGTTCATTAACAGAGTTTGTAATGAAACACTTGGAAAAAAAAGCAATAAAGTATGATCCCATAAAGAGAAGTATTGCGAAGAAGGAGAATGGGATTTAACCCCAAATGCAAGCTGTCGATTCAGACCTTGAAGGTGGTGAGGCATGCAAACACAGCCCTAGGTGCTGGGTAATGGTTCTTCTTATTTCCTTTATATTTAAGCTATGATTGGAAGTTGAGAACATGGTCCCCTTGTGCACCCCGCATACACGTAGCGAGAGATAACCTCTAAATGGAAAAGACATACTAACAGCAGAGGGAGAAAAAAGGAGGGAGAGATTTGCTTGCTCTTACCTTTTGTTTCTGTCTTAGGTCAAGCAATAAGCTGAGGTCTCTGGCGTCCAATTCAGCGACGCACTCAATCTCGTGGCCTCTCCTTTTGGTAGAGGGTTAGACAGAGGGGTGCAATTGCATTCCCTCATCACCTCTGAAGGGTTACGAGCTGATCTATAGACTGGCTTTCCAACCAGCGCCCAGGTCTGGTCCTTGGGAAATCTCTTGTGGGGTATTGATCAGAGGGACGGAACAACCGTCCTATGGAGAAAGGCTGAGAGAGTTGGGGTTGTCCAGCCTGGAGAAGCGAAGGCTCCGGGGAGACCTTCTTGCAGCCTGCCAGGACTTGAAGGGGGCTTCTAGGAAAGATGGGGACAAATGTTTCAACAGGGCCTGTTGCAATAGGACAAGGGGTAATGGTTTTAAACTAAAAGAGGGGAGATTCAGATTAGATATAAGGAAGAAATTTTTTATGATGAGGATGGTGAAACACTGGCACAGGTTGCCCAAAGACACCCCATCCCTGGAAACATCCCAGGTCAGGCTGGACGGGGCTCTGAGCACCCTGCTCTAGTTGGGGATGTCCCTGCTCACGGCAGGGGGTTGGAATAGATGACATTTAAAGGTCCCTTCCAACCCAAACTATTCTATGATAGCATTTCCGACCTCTCCAACATACTCCCAGCACTCAGGAGCCACTGCAATCCCTGCCACATGTAGGGGAGAAGTGATGTCAGGATACGGGAAGGCCAGGCAAGGAAAATTCACTTCTGGAGGGTTATGGAGTGTGTTTTTCCCTGTGGGGCCATTGCAGCACACGGATGCTCAGACAACATCTGGGTATGCAGGCAGCTCTGCTTGGAGGAAGTGTTTCATGAGATGGGTCTGTGTTTGAGGCACAAGGAATAAAATCAGTGTTTGGGGTTGCTGTTTTTCTACTTAGATTATTACCCTGATCCTAAGCGCAAATCTAGGAAATCCAAAGGGGAGACTACTGGAAAAAGGAAAAAATGTCAGAGAGAACTCACATCCCTGGCACTAAATTACAGCCCCGTCTCCCACTAAACTCTGCTTAGCAGCTTGATGCTTTTTGCCCTGACATTGAAATGGTTAAAAAATAAAGCTAAATACAAGCTGCTGCACTACTAGCTGTAGTAGGCAATGGCTGTCACATGCTCACCCCTCATCTGGATGCATCCACAACTCACCAGAGGACCCAAATAAATGTTAATTTTACTCCAAAATCACTGTCAGCCCACAGAAAATGTCATGTATGAAAGATTTGTGACAGAGGTCAAAAATCTGGAGAAACAATAGATCAGACCACTGCCAAATTACACAAAATTTGTAATAGGAATAAAAGACGCGGGAGTCTGAATGAAAAGGCTCAGTAGACCTACCAACTGGCAGGTTTTTCTCTGCCCTGTGCAGATTTTATTATTGCTCCCCAGCATGTAAAATTTGGAAAGAAGGGGGTTTCTGAAATACAAATAACAGGTGAAGAAGCTGAGGACAGTGCCCCAGAGACACCGAGAGAAGTTACCCTGAGCATTGCATCCAGGGCCAGGCTATCAAACAGGCACTGCAGCATATGGACTGGATTTGTCCTGGGTGCTGCTAAGGACTGAAGTAAAGCACATAGGAGTGCCTTCCCTGGAGACTCCCCTTCAGTGGAAAGAAAGAGGCACGTTCAGAAGAAGTGTGCTGAAATGCCCTCTGAAGTTGTCTCCATTGGTTGCAACTCGTCAAGTGTGCTCTTGACCTCAGTTGGCTATCTGAGGTTGGATAAAGTGAGTTCTAATATATCTACAGGCCTAAATATCTGCATGTTAAGAGGCTAGAGGAGGAGTGGAGGTAGAGCAGAGGAGTTGGAGGTGGGCATTTAGCGGCTGGAGGATGTGGAAGTGGAATTCCTAAGTGGAAAGATGAGGTAGAAGTCAAAGACAGGAAGATAATGGGCCTGGGGAGTGAAGGAGGCAGGAGAAAAAGCTCCTTTAGGCAATTCTTGGATAAAGAGAGAACAATTCTTCACAACCGTTCCCATTTGTCCAAACCAATTGTCAACCCTCATGCTCTCACAATAACTCTACCAAGAGCTATGAGCATGGGAAAAGCAGGTGAGCTCTCACCTCTGTGAAAGTGCCAAACAGACATAAAGTTCACAAGATATCAACAGGATGCACAAAAAGCAGCCGTGGAAAAGATGACAGAGAGAGGCTACTAGCTGGAAATACAGAGATGAGCTAGTCGCATGAGATGGACGGATGAGACAGAAATGCAGCTGAATCACAACACCCAGATTTTTGGGAACAGATGCACTATCAAGAACACACCAGAAAGCTAGAGGTGCCTCATACTGGCCAAACGCGATCAAGGATATCTGAGGTCTGGTGAGCAGATGTTATACAGACAAGGAAATGCTGGCCAAGCAACAAACAGAGACAATGAAAATATACATCATCCCCAGTAGATTTTGGAACAAACTAGGAAAGGACCTTTTCATCGCAAACCACACAAACTACCTCATTGTTGCAGACAAGTGTTCAGACCGAGGGGAGGTAGATGAACTGTCAGATGAAATGCAATAAAGCAAAGAAGCATTTCAGCAGGCACCTTGTTTGACTTGCAGTAACTTTGCATGACTTACCCAGGAAGAGAAATCCTGTCCCAGCATGTTGCCCTCTGACCGTGACCAAACAGCAAAGCTGAACCAGCAGTTTTGTTTGCTGAGATTGTACTGAAGGAAGCAAAGACAGTGCCTGGTGAGTCATTCTCTAGGGGAGAAATACTCTCATTGAAGACCAGCGTGACGCCCTGATTCAAGCACCAAAGTCCAAATACTTGCACAGCATGAAAGAACCAAGAGGAGTGGAAAAAAAAAACAAGATGAGAAGGAAGACAGCCAAAGACCAGAGCTTACCTTTCTCACAAGCTGGAGACCTTGTAGAACACCTTTTTGGGGTCTTTTCCAGGACCAGACTATTTTCTTGGAATAAAATGTGAGCATGTAAGAGCACTCCCTGTACTGAGAAGTAAAGGGCGTATAAGCAAAAGCAATTCCTTGAAGCCACAAGTATATTTGCCCATTGCACATACGAGCTACAGACGCAGATGTAAGAGATTACAGATCCGCTGAGACTTGACCGGAGGGACACAGAAGGAACATGGGCCATGAGCTAGCAGCAGATACAGAAATATATGCAAAATACCGCATACCCCCAGAAGTAATACATTCTGGAGAGTTTCCTGTTCTAAAAACACAGGTCAGCCCCAGTTCACTGCAAGACGTACATGTGAGTTTGAAAATAGTCAAGGGCTTTGCATCAAGGGGTGAGATCTCTGGTCCAGCTCACTGTTAGACCTTATCTTTGTCTTTTCTGACTCTCTGGGACAGCTGTGGGCCCTACATTGCCTATACATTCCATAGTGAAGCTACAGACTAAGATGAGATGGAGAAACCTCTCTGAACTCAACATTTAGTCTTGCCGTTCTTCAAAACCAATAAATATTGGCTGATCTTCCTCCGAAAGGTGTTGCTGTGAAACAGTGCTAAACGATTAATAACATAAACAGATATATTAAAGGGAGCGCAATGGAATGTGAAATATGGAAAGAGATTTATTACTATTACCTATTTGTATTTTCAATTTTCCTCTTCAAAAAAAGAAAAGGAAAACAAAAAAAAAAACACATGGAAAAGGGACTTTACCAAAAGTAGCATCTGCCCAGGGGAAGGTAACATGATAGCATGCTTATACTTAAAGCAGTTTTGGGAATGGAGGGACCCCTAATTGTGGGAAATGGTCAATAAGGGAGGACTACAATGGGAAAGGAAGGGATCAGGTCTGAGTATTGAAATTCCCTGTTTATGCTTGAACTCTGGCATCTGGTACAGCAGATTTGCTGGAGGGTAAGTGAAGAGGGTCACAGTACAAAAGCAGAGGAAAGATGTATGGGCTGGGAGTAATTTCTTGCTAGTGTTTTAAGATTGAGGAGATTCGACAAATTCCTTCCCTGAGTTCCCTTACACCAACCGCAGGTTTTTGGAGGTTGGTGTAGAAAAATAGTCCAGATATCTGCCTGGCTTTTGTTACTAGAAAATGCTTCTTTCTACCTGACTGTCAATCACAGTCTTTATAGCTAAACATTATTTCCTTATTCAGTCAGAGGACGAGGTGCACCAGGAAAGCAATCATCTGCAAGGCACTGAAAGCTCGCATGGCATTGAAAAAAAATCCCTTTCTCTTCCAATCTGTCAGTCTGATGGACCAGAGAAGGTATCAAGTCCATCAGGCCTGTCTGTGTGTGTTTAGTAGTAATGGGACGTAAAACGCATTTGGGGCTCACCTGTTGAGAACTTCAGATGGAAGTTTCCCTTCAGGATGTCTCATTTTCCCAAACAGCGAGGGGACCTGAAGAAACTCCCGCTGTTACTCTGCGTGAGGATTGCGCAGCTGGGCTGGGCTCCATTAGTACACACCGTGTCCAGAACATCCTCCTCTGCAGGACTGCGTATGCTCTACCAGGAAAGCGAAGAGGCAAAGCGCTGCAAAACTGCAAGCTGTGATTTTGCACGTTCATTTGAGACGCTTTGATTTTCATAGAGTGTAACGTGGAAGTTTTGACCTCTGAAACTTGGTGCACCCTAAATCAGCAGGGGTTTTGTTTCTCAAGTTTGGCCCTATCCGTCTCATTCAACTAAATCCACATAATTAAGCAACCCTGCACCTAAAATCGGTCTTGTGAAAACAACCTTCTTGCTTCAGACGGGCAAGATATGCTCGAGGGCAGCAAGCACTGAGGAAGCCCTGGTCATACAGCAGAAAGCTGCAAAACCTGGTTTGACTTTAATGGGACAAGGACTGAGGCTGTTTCCTACCTGCTGCTCATTCACTGATGTTGGGTGAAACCATGTCCCCCCAGTTCTCCTACTCTCGGTGGTTTTGTCTAGCTGGACTGTGTGTAACAAGGTTTCCTGTGATGCTTTTGGACATTCCTTGTGCTTGCCAGGTAGAAGAGACTGTCCCTGCCAGCCCTGTGCATCTAAGAGTCCCCAGATCGTCTCAAATGACAACTATGTGTAGCTTTTCAACAATTGCTTTGGGCAGCTCTATTGAGTGCAATATTTTGAAACATCATCTGGCACAAAACATCCATTGAGTTCTGTTTTTTTCTAAAATTGGTGGGCTTTAGTGTATGAATTTCATGTTTTCCAAAGCCAGAGGGTCACTTCAAGAGGACGTGAAAAGTGTACATACACCCAACTTTGAATTACACACCACACAGACACAGAAAGAAATCGTTACTTCTTTGTGGTCCATTTTTGCCCCTGTTAGGGAGCTGTTAGCTGGGAGAACTTGGCTGTGGCCACCTGCAGAGGTCTGTAGATGGGCCATAATAAGAAAGTGATAAGAAAGTGAAACTTCAGCTGATAAGAAGTTGCATTGCTGCTTATGGAGCTATTCCCTGGAGATGTGTACAACCAGCTCTGGTCCTAGAGCTACACCCTGGTCTGGTCCTCTTTGAACAGTTTCCCCTGTCACCTTTGGAGGGTTTTGTTCCAGTCTCAGCTATAAAAAGCTTATTTCATAACAGGCATTTGTTATAAGCCTCTTTAAAACTTTTATTTTTGAAAACCGTAGCTAGGAGATGCCTGAAATGGAGTCACTGGAAAGCAAGCTCGGCAGACATTGTACTTCACTGCTCTTGTCCATAGTCTGGACAGAACATCACCAACAAAAAGAAGTTTGCTTCCATCTCCCCAGTGCCCTCCTCCTGCATCTAGGATGATGAGGACTAGCCTGGTGTTTCAAAGACCCAGGCTCAGCATCCCACCCTGCCACGCGCTTCAAGGGTGACCTTGGCCAAAGTACTTCATCTCAGTTCCCCTTCTGGGACAATAAAAGTAAAAGTAAGGTTTGATGTCACAAAGCATTCAACATCTGCAGAGCTGGGATCACAAAACTTCTCAGGAACATGGCTCCAGTGCTGACTGTTTTTAGAGTGCAAAATGTGCACCTCTGTGAGTATTGGCAGAGATCCTCTCCCTCACCTCTTGTTATCCCTTATCCCTCTAGATGAAGGACCTAAGGTAAGGGCAGCAGGGGTTCATCTCACCTAGGTTAGCCCCCTGAAGCATCCAGAGTAGGACTCTGTGAGAGTCCAGTCCACATCCAAAGCTTGGATCATCCCACCAGCCTTCATCTCCTGAATATCCTATCCCACCCTATGGGGATGGAGAGAGGGCTCCTGCCTTTCTCCTCTGCCTCTAGAAGCTTTTGGGATCTACACAGCCAACAGACCCAGCGCATGGGCTGCCCTGCAGGGGCAGGCTGAGTGTTAGCATACTCCTTGGATGGTTTTGGCAACGTTGCCTGACCACTGGCCAGAGACTATTCACCATGCACAATTTCGGGGCAGAAAAAGGGGATTTTAACTGTGTGGATGTGAGTCACGATCTGAGATCACACCTGGCCTGCTTTCCTTAGCCGTTCAGATGTAGCCTGGATGGTCAGTGCTGCCCAGAGATTGAGCTGAGACAACAAGAGTTCGGAAAGGTGTATATGGACCCTCGTAACCGACTCGGCTGCACAGGAGGGCACAGGGGGAGCTGAAAATGCATCTTCTGCACTGTCAGTCACTACCCAAGTCAGAGAAGGAGCCCAGCCCTTTTGGCAGAGAAACCCGGCCTTGCTGTCGGGGTGTTTGTGCCTTTCTGGGAGGGAATGGCCAGGCATCACCATGCTGAGGGCATCCTGACTGTTTTCAGAGCTGGGACGGGGATTAAACCAGTGTCTGCACTTAAGGCTGAGCCTTAAATTCCACCCTGTCTGTTGCTCTCAGTCTCTTTGTTGTTCACCGTCTTGACCTGCAAGATTTTCCTGCCCTTATTTGAAGAAAAAAAGTGACTGCAGTGTGGAAAAAAGAAGGTAGGTGAGAACAGCCGCCTGCCCACAACCAGCGCGATGGCAGCGCTGCTGCGTCTGCTGACGTGACTCTCTTCACTTGAATGTTCACGTGGGACTCCGCAGTCCCTCTCCCTTCATTGCCAAAAAAGTCCTCGCTTGTTGGTGTAAGCATTAACCGCAGCCGTATTAGGACCAGCGGTCAGGCTGAAGCTAGCAATAACACAGCTGGGCGATGACACCCTGTCTTCTGTGACAAAGGCTCCTTCCCTCGTTTTAGATAACGATGGTGTTTTTATTTATGAATAACGAAAATTTCCATGAGATGCAAAGCAATGAAATCAGCCCCAGCTTTCTGGGGACGCAGGAATCCACGCTAAATGGGATCCATCCCACAACTGTTAGTGTAAATTAAGCAGTTCTGGTTTAAGTGCCTGGAGATGTACATGCTTGTCAGATACTAATAGTTTTAAGTAAGTAATTGACGAGTCTTGTGTGACTTGGGTAAGCCCTGTCCAAACCCTTGCATGTTTCAGAATCATCCAGGCCTTGATCTGACATCCACTAATTGGAATAGTCCTTCTGGCAGACTAAATATTTGCAGATTCCCTTTCCCCAGTGGTGCAGGCAAGCGATGGAGTCTCAGCACTGACATCCTCCTGGCGCTGTGTCCTGGGTACCGTCCCCAGGGAAGGTGATGTTGGACTTGGACATTATCTGGATCTGATTAGCACCAGATATGCTGGCATCTCTCCCAGTCTTCGTCTATTTTATGTTCTCCCTTTTTCTAGTGTCCTTAATTTTTTTCAAATAAAAGGAATATTTTTTACTAGCATCAGATTTTGAGGGAGACTGAACCACATCAGGGGCCACTTAAAAGATTCAAGGCAATCCTGAGCTTGTTAATTTTTTCAGGGCTACTTCTTTTCCCAGAGGGAAGTCATTGTTACTCAACTGTGCCAAAGACTCCAGGGTAACGTAACTGCCAGCCACAGTTATGGGTTGAGGTGGTCAACTCCATGGGAAGGTGCTACTGGAATGACAGAGGTGTGGTTAGACTCAAAATAATTGCTTAATTCCCCATTTTGCTATAGCCTTCCTTTATAGCTTTTGCTGCCTCCGATCCCTGGATGAAAAACAGAATTAATCCATCCTTTATTCCACCCTTTCATCTGCACTTCTTACTGCATGTCTGTGAGTTTTCCCCCGTATAATAATGTAGGAAAGGCTGCACTGAGTTAGCCTCTCTGTC
Organism: Phaethon lepturus; assembly: GCF_000687285.1. Classification (NCBI taxonomy): domain Eukaryota; kingdom Metazoa; phylum Chordata; class Aves; order Phaethontiformes; family Phaethontidae; genus Phaethon; species Phaethon lepturus. The sequence goes on along the minus strand of NW_010523726.1, from coordinate 11,159 downwards.
CTACCTCTGAGAAGGTGCAGGAGCTCAGGAAAGAATGATCGAGCCTGAATACAAAAAGACCTATTTTCATTCTGCCCTCATTTTGTTCCAGGACCTTAAAAGACATTTATTTTCCATCCTCTCAGTTGCTGGCATTTTTTATTGAGGCAATAGACTCAACGTCTGAGGCAACAGCAGTGCTGGGTGCTGCTGTTAGAAATGTAATGGAGGATAACAAAGGTACCTTCATGCCAGCAGCCAGACAGGGCTGTTGCTTGCTGCCCCTTTCAGCCGGACACACTTTGTTCCTTGTCTCCTTTCTACAGCTGCAATATTTTTCAAAATTGTGTCTGAACTATTTCACAGGTTGCTTGGGATAAAATGCAAATGCGCAGTGTCACTGACAATCCAAGAAGCAACGTGAGATGGCTTCATTTCCATTTTCTCTTGTGAGATGGCTTCATTTCCATCTTCTCTATCAGCTTAAGAAGTGCACGAGTGCTTCCTGGCATTTCTCTGTTCAGAGATGTTACGGGTGGCAGAAATCATCGAACCCCTAATTTGATCTCCTGCAGAGCACAGGACAGACGCTTTCACCTCAAAACTGGACTGAGCCCAGTGACCTGGATTTGTTTAAAGTATCTTTTCCTGAAGGCACCCTAATGATTGGCCAACCCTTTAACCATTCCTTGATAGATTGCCCCAGGCTGTCAAACTCCCCCTTCAATTTACAAGGCTCACTTGCTCGTAACCAACTTTTTTTGGCTTCAGCTCCCAGCTGTTGGCTCTTGCTATTTTTTTCTCTGAGTAGAGCCCTTTATTATTCCCTTGTGTTAAGATAATATGATTGTAGCTCTTGTTGGAAGCATGGACGGTTTTCTCCTCTGAACTTACAGCAGCTCTTATCCCATATCTATGGCCAATTAAGAGAGCTCTCAATTAACCAGCAGAAGGGGTAGGCTTGAACTAACACAGCCCAGGATTTAGCAGAAGAGATCTCTTTTCCCAAAACTATTACCCAGCAACAAAAATGTGGTCAGGTTTCTTTCTTGAGAGGCAAGAGCTCAAATTTGGGATCCATACTCAGGAACATATTTCAACATGTACCTATGAATAACTCTAAGGGTTTTACCAAAAAAAATGGGTGCTTAAGCAAATTTTTAAGTACTCTCTTCTGAAGGCAGTAAGGTTGGGGCAAGGCTAAATCCCTCTTGTATCAGAGTAACACTACCCAGAAAGCACGACAGCGGTAGGAGAAGACAACCCTGGTGCCTCTCTGCTGTGAAGTCCCAATTCATCAGCTCGCACTGTGCTTCAGTGATGTCCCAGACAACCTGGCAATTTTATGGATGGTCAGACAGGGGTGGGAGATGTTTGTGACGAGGTTTCTGGGCACCAGGAGCCCCATGGTTCCACCTCATGGACTGCGTGGCACCCCTGTACCGGGGAGACTTCGCTCTGTCCTTTTCCACATCCTCCCTCTCAGCTGCACCTCCAGTGTTGTCCAAAGCCTACTGAAGTGAAAAATGTTTTTCCGTTGACTTCAACGGGCTTCAGCTCAGGCTCCCAGCGTGTGCATGTGTCTCTGACTTCCAAACACAGCTTCCCCAGTTCAGACGCGGCGTGTCTGAAGGCTCCTGGCATCCACGTCCTGCAGCTTTCCTACTCAGCTCCGAGCCACATGGCCAAGGACTTCACGCCTTGAGTACGGGCCATCGCCTGGCTGGATGTGTGGCTCCTTGCAAATTGCCAGCGTTAGCACCTTGTCCATGTGCAGCTTCAGCCTGATCGGTGCAGCAGTATGGCTGATGTTTTGGGGGGCCCACCTGCAGCTCTGCACCCCCTTCCCTCCTGTCATGCACACGTAGACACATACATGCGTACGCAGAGCCATGTGCATTCCCTGGATTTGTTTCAACAAGCAGAAAATAAAAAAGTGGGAACCTCTGGTCTAATCTGCAGAGACAGGATTCCTGAATTAATAAGTCACCAACATCTAATTCACCTCCCTGTCCTCAGCAGCAAGCATAATGATTCCCTCTTTGCCTCTAAGAAAAGCAATAAAACAAAAAAAAAAAAACAACAAAAAAAGAAAACTCCTGAACAATGCTTTTCTTTTCTTTCTTTTCTTTTTTTTTTTTTCTCTCCTAACATCAGTAAGGGGGGTACTTCCACGATCTTGAAATTAAAACAATCCAGACAAACAATATGTCGAGCTCTGTCCTGCTTCCTGCTGCAATTATTCCTAATGTTTGGCCTCAGATCAGAGGCAGCAGCAATCTCTATAAATACGACAGCGGAGCAGAGAGCTATTTCCAACAGAAACGCCTCCCGAATCATGTCAGGAATTTATGAGGCTGAGAACGGGCCAAGATTGAAATATGTTCTGGATCAAATGGCATTGCATAGGTGGCTCTGATCAGCTTGGCAGTGGTGGGATGAAGGAGGAATCCTCCAGATGGAGGAGTGGAGGGATATTTATTGATTTAAAAAAATAATAAATTAAAGCTGAGAGTGACAAGAAAAGGCATTGGTATTTTAAAACTCAAGCTCTGCCAGACAGGGCCAGCAAGGAAAAGGCTTTAACAAGTCTAGATTCCTCTGCATCTTGTGTGAGAGTGTGTGTGTGTGTGTGTGTGTGTGTGTGTGTGTTATTCTTGCTGTTAAAGCTCCCTGGACCATTTTGTGCCTGGTACGTAGGAAGAAGCAATCCCTCTATCGCTACCTTTTCCCCTCTAAACCCCATCTTCCTGGGGGTATGCTTGCAGATTTGGGGGGCCCCCCGTTGCAGACCATTTGAAGAAGGTGTCATCTGGTGGGTTTTGTTTAATGCCTGCGTCTCGCCAAATGTGAAGTAAAATGTTTTACCCGTCTGTTTCTGCTGAGACCACGTCAGGCTAGACAGAGTCCTCCTCAAAGCCAGATCAGCCTCCTGCACCTAAATAAACAAGGTGGGGAAGGGGAGGGAGAGACACGGGGACATGGGCTGGCGTGCTGTGTCCCCTCACCAGCTCTGAAGATGCAGCGCTGAGAAACACAGAAATTTGCAAAAGAAGCACCAGCACCTATTTTCTTTCACCGCACTTGCAGAGACTCAGTGTTAGACCTTTTCACCCCATTTTCCAGAACCACGAGGTAACCAGTGCCGCAAGTAACAGATCTCACTTGTGCAGAGATACGGTGACAAGCACCAGCTCAGTCAAGAAAAAAATTTCTTTATTAAGCAAACTGAACACATAGCAGCAGCACAGCCTTAGACCGGGATTTTCCAGGGGGAAACTCCTGGTTTGCACCTTAATAGGGCTTTTGGGCAGGGACAGCAAATATGGTGCCTTGTTTTGTGAGCCTCAGACAGACCTCATGCACACCAGGCTGATTTTGAAGGACCTGTGACATTCCCAAAGGTCCCAATTAACATTTTTTCACTTAAACCACTCCCAGATGTCAAACCCTGAAGAGCAATATCATATGTAGATCAAGGTGGCATCACGTGGTTGAGCAAGCACTTGATCCCGTGCATACACAGGGAATAGAGGGCATGCCCTCTGTGAACTTTTGGACCAATTTTCTAATTCTCATGACAAATTAACAATTGGTGTGGTGCCAATTACACTGTCACTTTTATCAATGGAAGGAGACTGGCAATGCAAAAGGACGGTTTATTCACCATGGTCAAATATTGAAGATGAGCTGGTGAGGGACCATGGACAACAGTTTTTGTCTCGATGCCAGAGCTGAGAAGCAAAGCCCATCCTTGGTTTCTCATGGTTTCATATGCCAGCTCGGGGATGGGGTATAAACTCTATATTCCACACCATCCATGCTACTGATAATATATATGATGAGAGGACCATAAACAGAAAAGGGAGAAGTCATTTTTAAATAAATGCAGATATCCTACAAAGCCACTGGGAAGTACCTATATAGTGCTGAGGTGAAGATGGCTTAGAGCTGGCATGTCTAACAGGAGAGAAGTAGCAGAAAAGGGAGTATCAGTTAAACTAGTCCTTATCTCAGGGCCAAATCCTCCTTCAGCTTCAGCGGGAGTTCCTGAGGATGAAATGTGGGTCTGGTATATTTGTATTTGAGTGAAACTCTACCCTAGACTCACCCGCATCAGAAGCTAGGAGGGTATTGCAAAGGAAAGAGGAGTCATTACATGCTTTTTTTCATACTTTTTGAACCATTTGTTTCTGACTACCTCTGGGTAGGGGACACTCTCTGTGTCCTGGTCTAATGCAGTCATTCTTTTATAATTACTTTTGCAAGGACAAGAAAAGGGTAGAGAAACCTTTTTAAAGTGTGTCTCACCACCTTGTGAAGGTTTAATTCAGTTCGGCTGTGGAGGCACATGAAGTCATTTGAAGGGCGAGACGTTGCCCTGACTCACACCTACACAGCCTGCGGGGTTGTGCTCTATCCTCATGTCTTCTCCAGCCCCTCTGCACATACGCTGCAAATATTTAGACTTCTTGGCTCTCCCTTGCCAATGTGTAACTTTAAACCCTCATCTGTACGACCCCTGACTTTTGCCTCAAACCTTACAACTTGTATATCATTACTGAGTTCCTGCCCCATCATTCCTGGGCCTCCTTTGGACTTTTCCATCAGCTTCGCTGGAGGTGGAGTTCCCATCTTTTTCCAATATTCTTCCACCCAGGGCTCTTATTCCTGGGGCTGGTCCATAACCCATAATGTTCTTCTTCATGTTCCTGCCAGGTAGGTCTTTATTAGTTTTGGTCTACGTGTTGGATCATTGTTTGGATCGTTGTGCGACCAAGTCCTGGACAATACCAGGATTCTATGCATTCGCTCGTGTTTCCGTCATCATTTCCAGGACTGAAAATTCCCCAATTAAAACAAAGTAAGAAGAAAAGGAAAAAAAAAAAAAGAAGAAACACAAACCATCCACTGCTACCCTCTACTTGCAAAAGCCATCTCACCAGTGAAACAATGCTCCCAAAATTTGGCTTCAGATGTTGCAGCCCAAGCGCAATAGCTTTTGTCACCTTTGACAGTTTTTTATTGCTGTTTCCTTCAACACTGGTCAATATTTGCATAATAAAGTTTCTCTGATGCTGGAATGCAGCCATGTCTTTGGAAACAAGC
>NW_010523726.1:0-6040 GCF_000687285.1 Phaethon lepturus | reverse complement strand
AATGCCTCTTAGAACGAAAGAAATATCTGAATTTCCTTAATTTGTGCAGGGATTTCCCTTTCAGTAGCTTGGCTGGCCCTGGTGGAATAATAGCTAAAGGAGACATTGTGCCCTGTTATTTTCTTCTTTCTCTTTGTGCTTCAGAGGTCAGGATTGTATAAGCTGCATCTCTGCTAAACTGGAGGAAAATATTCTGATAATCACTGTAAAGGCACAGTAGAAGGTGCAGCTGGATTTTTGCAGGGGGAGCAGCTGTGAGATCTGTTTTGAATGGGTAGGATTTGGGGAAATTCCTAAAGGCTGGGAATATGTGTGGCATTTCTACAGTGCAACATACCTGGCAGATAGACAACGAATGTCTATATTTATTATAGCAATAACACCTGTGGCCTCTGAGAGCTTAGTGCTGTACAGAAGAGAGACATTCAGGGGCGCATAAGCCTGCCAGGATATGTTTTGGATGTTGGTTCAACACCAGCCTGGTTTGATAAGAGTGAGAACCTACCATCTCCTCACTGTCTGGAATCAGCCAGCAGACATGCGTCCATCTCATAAAAGCCACAGTTGTCCCCTGTGAGCTCCTTGTCAGCAGAGAGGTGGGTGCTGAAGGAGCTGTTTCTTCCTCCACACTCACTGAAAGAGAGATGTTTTCCTTCCCATGTTACCTCTGAAGACCTATCAAACGTCTCATATTGTTTGACCGAGGCATGCCACTTCCACCCTTGCAGATGAACAGGTACCTCAGCTGGCAACCCTGCCTCATTTGCCCTACTTGACCTGGGATCTCTGGAGCAACTTCATGCAATGATGCCTGAAGATAAAATATGGGGACAGCTTTCTCCTCTGGGGTGGACCCGATGCAAGGTTTAAAGAATCTTCCCCCAAAACCTGCAGAAATGGGACAGCAGTGTCCATGTACACTCAAGGGTGAAGGAAAAGGCTCAAGAGGTTGACTGGTTGGAGATGAGCTGCTAGCATTCACACCTCTGCAAGCTGGCTCTTCCGGGCCAACAGCAAGGTCATTGTGTCAAGTGATGAAAATTCTTCAAGCCAAAGCCAGGAAGGCTTTTTCAGTAGTGACCTTTCAGACGTTTCCTTATTGAGCAAACAGAGCCCAAAGCATGTCCATGATTTTATGCTAAGTCGTTGCCTGAGCACCTCCCTCCCTCCCTCTTCCTACACAGTCAAATCACTTGTATTCCTGTAGACCACATCCAGGCTATAAGATTTAGACCACAAGCATTTTGGCACAAGATCCTTTCGTATATATAACAACATACCCGTGCTCATGCTGGGTGAGGACCTAGAGGTTTGCTGTAATATCTGCAGCAATGTCAGGATATGCCTGGAATGTCAAATCCATGCATTCTGGGTTAAAGACAAGCTGGGTTTTCTTTCTCACAGAGCAGTCCACATCTGCCACCCCTTTGTGGAGATGCAACCCATCGTCTGTGAACAGCTGGATGCTGGGGCTCAAACGCACAACCCAGTTATGGCAGCCAATCGCATCGCCACGTGTTGGCCGAGATGTAGTAACTATCCCAGTGCATATTCTCCACGCAAGGCAAGCAGAAGTTGGACACTTCTGCACGGTGAGTTGAGTTTATGTGAATGACCTCATCTTTGGTTGTCATGGATTACCTTGCATTTGATAACCCTATTAAACTGCTCGGTTGTGCTGTGGACTAAACCAGAGATATTTATGGAGAGTTGCTGGGTTTTGAGTGTTGCCACATGTCTTACCAAAGGAAGATTTCTCTGAGCCACGGTTTTCACCACACGAAGGTGAGCTGCTCTGTCAGTCAGATATATGGATATCTCTCAAATTATTTCCAATGTCTGCACTGGCAAAAGTCGTTCTTGCTTTCTAAGGGCATGGTTCCTCTAAATCCACAACCGTTTCCTCTGTAGTGCTAAAGCAAGGAGGGCTGTGCTCCCACCTAGCCTTGAAGTCCAGTCGCGCAGCCTGGTTTGTGTCACCGCACACAGCGTGGGGCTGCCAGCAGACTGCCTGGTCCACAGCACATGGCATTTGGCCTTCAGCCTCCTCTGGGTCCTGTGTGATGCCCCACGGCCCTAGTTCATAGCAATTATTGGAGGAGGGACGGGGGGGTCGGTTCAAAGTGCCTGAAATATTAAGTGGGCTGTGCTGCAGCCTGCCAGAGTAATGTTTTTACAGCAAGAAGCTGAGGGTAGGTGTTACGAGCTCTGAGATGTGGCATAAAGACTTGTGGGGGTGTTTGAAGGTGCAAAGCCTGCCGGGACAGTATCGCAGGGCTGCGCGGGGCGGAGGGAGCCAAAAGCGGCGCAGTCTCATCAGCAACACCTACTCTTACTAAATAAAGCCGGCTGGGGCTGGTTCGCTGGCCCCGAGGCCAAGTGTCACAGCATGGCTTGTGTCCAAACACCTCGGCTCTCCTCTGCCTGAGAGCAGGGTTTGGGAGTGAGCTAATGGTGAAGCAGCATGGACAACTGGAGCTCCAAGACCTGAGCTTGCACCCTAGACCTCTCTTACTTAGCCGTGAAGATATTGCCTGAGGTCCCAGGAATGATTTCAGGGATCTTTAAACCAGCTCCTCTATGGCATAGAAGGAGCAAGGACCTTCCTCTGGCTATTCAGGTTGTATTTTATGATCTGAAATTAGATGGTTGCCCAGCTCTCCTTCATCAAACAAAACAGCAGCAGCACTCTCCACCTTCAAATACAAGGACACTCCAGAAAAGAGGACCACCAGGTCTTCTAGTTGCCCTTTCCATAGGCCATTCACACAGGCAACACCGTTACTAAACAAGGCTATTATTAAAAAGTAATTTTGCATGGGAGTATGTCCTGGTTTCAGCCAGGATAGAGTTGGGTTTTCTTCACAGAGGCTGGTGTGAGGCTGTGTTTTGGATTTGGGATGAGAAACCGTTGATAATGTGCTGATGTTTTGGGTTGTTGCTAAGCAGTCAAGGACAGTCCAGCTTCTTGTGCTGGCCTGCCAGCGAGCAGGCTGGGGGTGCACGGGGAGCTGGGAGGGGACACAGCCGGGACAGCTGACCCAGACTGGCCGAAGAGATACTCCATACCATATGACATCATGCCCAGTACATAAACTGGAGTTGGCCGGGGGGCGGAAATCGCTGCTCGGGGACGGGCTGTCGATCACGGGGTGGTGAGCAATCACTGTATTGGGCATCACTTGTTCTTGTACATTCCTTTGTCGGTATTGTTACTGTTGTTATCCTTGTTGTTTCCTTCTCTCTTGCTGTCCTATTAAACTGTTTTTATCTCAGCCCATGAGTTTTTTCCCAATTCTCTCCCCCGTCCCACTGAGGGAGGGGGAGTGAGCGAGCGGCTGCGTGGTGCTTAGTTGCTGGCTGGGGCTAATCCACAACGGAGTAGAAGACTTAGCACTTCCAAAACGATGAGAAAACAGCCACTGAAATGAAGTGGGCCAACTTTCTTGGAGGTAAGTGTCTGTCACTCATTACTGTCATATCTGAATGAGCCTCAAGCTGAAAGGAAAGTAAAAACCTTATCTTGCAGATGAGGGAAAAAAGGGAGGCACAGATGAGATACCATAGGGAAACGTCACACCAAGAATCTATGCCGTTCATATGAACCATGTCCACACCAATGACAAGGGTCGTCTTGTTGAACAGACTCAAATTTTGGACCATCTAAAACTCAATAGTTTTGTACAACATCATAACATACCAGTTATATCTTCTCAGCATCTTCCTGCATATGTTATGCAAAAGTTGGCTAATACATCCCAAATGTCCCAGCTGGTTTATGACCAAATACACATTAGCCTGGCTAGCAATCACTCAGAAAAAGGCTTGTTAGGCAGCTCTTTGCCATTAATTTTTTTTTGCTCAGACATTAAACAGCCTCGTCCACCTAGATCGTAAAATGTCTTCCTAGCCCTGCAGACTGTTAAAAAGTGTGCCTGCAGAAATTTACTGTCACATCTGGAAAAGCCCTTTATGCTATCATAATGACTTCAATACAGATTTCGTCAGAAGACACATGGAAATTAAGCTGGATTCACCAAATCCCTTGCAAGCCGTTCCACACTAAGCACATAAGAGCTGACTCCCTCTGTTTTGGGGTCTGCACAAGCTGGTGTTGCTCAGCTTGGTTTGCAGGTGAGTCTCCAGGACTAGTGTTGGATCAAACTGCCAGGCCAGACTTACGCAATTTTCCCTATTCCAGTGATTCTGTCCCCAACTCTGGCTCTCCACATTTTGGATTCCTGAGTGCCCCTGGGACCCTGAGTGCATGATTCCTTCTCTGATACTTGCTCGCGTGATGAAGTGGTATCTCCTCTTCGAAAGAGGCCTTTGCAGAAACCCCAGGTTTGACTATAACTTATTTAACAAGTGGTTTAGGCCAGGATACAGTCCCGGTGTTTGTTGCAGTGCTAGCAGGGACTGGGTGCTCCCTACTTACCTATGAGCTGAGATGCCTACTAACTCATCCTCTTGATTTCTAGTTGCCTCCACGCCGTGGTGTGGTGTAACGGCTGCAGTGAGTTGCCCATGGTCTCATAGGATGATATGGTTTAACGGGGGCTCCAGAAAGTCACTGTTGCACATCATTTGGTTTGTTCTGGCACTAGCTGTGGATGGAGAAGAGCAGATCCAGAAGAGCCCAATGGCCTGTGGTTGTGCTGCTCCAGCGATGGAGAACAGATCACCTGGAAGATGGCCATGCGCTTTGCAGTGCTATCTTCAAATGACCGAGGTGGCAGCGTTATCTTTTTCTTGTAAATGCCTCAATTGTCTCCTGGGGCCAAAAACATGTGGCTCTGGGGACTCTGCCTACAAAAAGGCTATTTCCACACAGGTAAGTGAGTACAACATGAAATTTTGCGAAACATCAATGCAGAAAAATATTCTTCCTAAAAACAAAAAGCCTCCAATGTCACAAATCCAGGTACTGGAAATCTTGCTGAGAAAAAGTCTTTTCTCTTGGTGAACATAGACAGGTTTTTACTCCCAATTTTGATTTCAAGCCAGGAAGGACAAAAGTCCTTTTCATGAAACTTTAAAAAACTGGCAAAGAAATACAAAGTTTACAAATTCCTTTCATTGCTCCTCCTTATTTTACCATCATTACTGGAAACCCACTGGACCTGAAACCTTTCTGGCTTGAAAATCAATCAGGTGACATTTTAAAATACAGCCTTGAGAAGCAATCAGTGACTTCATTCCCTTCTTTTCCTTGATTGCTGCACTTTCTTTTCTCCACAGTTCCGAACCCTCTGCCTTCCAGCCCACCCTTAAACCTACTACCTGCCTTTTCGTGCACACAGAGGACCCAGACTTCCCACTCATTTCTACAACCAGGTCACAATTGACTACATATGCTTAAAAAAACCCCACACAGGCTGTGCGAGGACCTCTGCCATGAGCCAACCAACACTCCTGATTCTCTTTGCAGATCCTTTCCCAGGGATGCAAAACAATGATGAAGAGGGTGCCAATGCCCCCATACACACTCTTTTGCACCCTCTTTGCAGGCCAGTCAGGCTGCAGGCTGTGAGCTGGGCCAAGAAAAGGTCTGTATCTCTTCATCTCCCTTCTCCTGGTGGGGAGCTTGGCCCCTTGGAGAAGGGCCTTGGAGAAGAGGCCATGTTTCTCCAGCCCGCTCTAGAAAAGCTTACAACATCTGTTCGCCAGGGAGGAAGAAAGCTACAGTACAAGGATCCCATCTGTTTTCCATCTTGACGTGAAGCCAGAAAAGCCAGTCGGTTTTTCATTTCTCTAGATGCTTGTGGAGCATAGCTCCTCACCCTCTTATCCACGCACCAGGAATGGAGGCCGCTGGTGAGGTCTGGTGGTGCCATGAAGGCCTTTGTGGGCTGGTTCCCCAGCATCCTTCCCAGTTTCTCAAGAGAGGGGGGCGCCTCTGCTTCACCTGCAGGTCTCATCTTGTGATACCTGAACATGCCTCCACGATCTCAGGGATGGTGCTAAGGCCTCCAGCTGAGGCACAGACCTCCGTGACCCAGGTGAACCCACAGAATCACAGAATAACAGAATCATTAAG
>NW_010523725.1:0-4462 GCF_000687285.1 Phaethon lepturus | reverse complement strand
CTCACGGAGTGCTCACTGCGCCGCGGTGAGCAGCAGCAAGGGGCAGGCTGAGAGGGCTGCCCGAACCCTCACTTCTCGCAACGGGCGCTGGGCAGAGCTCCTTCTGTAACCGGGTGGGTAAAAGTGCAGGAGATTGCTGTGGCGAATAAACCTGTGCGTAAGTGGTTTTCAATGTGTTAGCAGGTGTTTTTAGTAAATCTGCAGATATGTTAAAAAAAGGGGGGGGGAGGGGCGGGAGAACCCAAGCAAAGACATACCTGCTTATCAGTTTGGAGGAATTTAATTACTTTTTAAATTGTACTAGCCTTCTGTTAAGTATAAATCCATGCAAGAAGCATACTGATTATTTTCTGAATGGTCTAATTCATACTGATATATTTATATTTTTTATACATTTTCTTCAGTACGTTTCCCCCCACAAAACCAACCAGCCAGCCATAACTTTGGTCTGTAAATGACAGAATTTCAGATTCTCTCATCTCTTCATATCTTAGACCCTACGCTGACAACTGTTTTTTCATAGGCAGAGGTAAAATATCTAATTGCAACACTGTGGCCGAAGAGCTTGCTACATTAGCATAGCAATACTCATTTTTGGAGTAAGCAATCTCAAGTAACCATTAGTATTTGACAACTTGCAAGAAGAGATGAAGGGCACCATCCTACTGCTCCATTTGGAAATGTTTCTCCAGGTCCGGGGTCCACACCCATAGCTAGGACATTGCATACATGATTGGATATGTCTGGTATTCTACAGAGATAGGAGTCTGCAGATCTATGATTATTAGCATTTGTGCATGTTTTCCTTAGCTTTTAATTTGTTCAGTGTATCCTACCTTCAAGGCATTACTTTACAAAATGATAAAGTGTCTTTTTAGAAACAGCACTCAAATGTGATTGCTACCTATGAATTTGGCTCTACTGCTTTCAGTGTTACAAATGCTATTTTATTCAGAACCAATTTTAGCATGTTTTACAAGATCACAGATGACTTTGCAACAATGTAAATGAAATCTCATTTTAATGCATTGAGAAGATAAGTCACATGTCATAGTCAAAAGAAAGCCTAACAGTTTCTTGTCCTTCAGTTTTTCAGGAAACTGCTTTGTGTCTCAAAGTATAGGAAGCCCTGCTAGGGGAAAAAGAAATACTTTGATACCAGGCATTTTCCCAACATACTTCCAAGCATCTCATGAGGGATTCTGTAAAGTAGAGACAGATTAGATAATTTGCATGACAAGACTGACACAATGAATACTTATATTTCCCCCCAAACTCAAAATTCTTCTCAGTTCTACTCTTGCAATGCCTGTTCTACACCTACCTTCTGCATTCTGGTACCAGCCCTTCCATGGGCATGTACGCATCACTCAATGTGTATGCCAGCTCCCTGACAGTGAAAAGTACTGTCCATAAATTCACCATAAAAGTTTAAAATTATAGTATTTTTCACCTTATAATTGATTTCAGCACCCTAAGATTTAAAAAAGCCCTATAAATTTGATGCTCTACCAAAACTTCCAGCAAAGTTTCTGCCGACTGCTACCCCTCATCTTAAAGTAAAATAATAAATTATAAGCATTTTACAAACTCTGTAGCAAACAAATTTTTTTCTTATAACACAAAGATAATTCTTCACTTCAAATGTAAAATATCATTGAAATTATACATACTGTTTTGCAGTCTTGATAGCTAGATAGTTTCTTTAACATCTGTTTTTCTAGTTGTCTCACAATACCTGATATGAGGGGTTTAAGCATCATGTGTATATAAACATTATCCTACTATAGAATAGTTTTAAACAGGATTAATAACTTGAAGAGCATATGTGCAAATCATATTAAAGAACTTTCTGAAAGCATACGGCTTCGATTTTTTACTTTTTGCAAATCTATTACTATAATGTGTTTTAATCACTACTCATAATTTCTAACATTTTATATATTCACATTTTATTTACATAGCACCTCTTGATAGCCAGCAGTTTTTAGCGATGAAAACAAAGACAGAACAATTAAGTACAATAAAAAATGAAGTCTTTATTCTTTTGGCTCAACTGTAATGTGGTTTACTGTTCTTTATGGTAATAGCATTTTCCTGCATGCAGTTCACCGACACACAAGTCAATATTTTTGTAAAAGGAGGAGTCAACATCAAATTTTTGTTTGTGTAAGAAACACAAAATGTCCTGATGTGATCAATTATACAAGTTTGCTATTTAATTCCTGTGGAAAAAAAACCATTGTGGATCCCATACTATATTTAGAACAGTTGTAGTGCAGCATGAATCAACAAGAATAAGAATAGTCTATGTAAACAAACACTGGTAAAGATTTCATGAATAAAAAGACTACCTTGAAACTTCTGATGCAGGCAGTGCTAGAATTTTAAACAAGTCTTCCCCACCACATTTCAATTACAAGTTATATCTATTTGGAAGCAAGTGCATTTTGGACTCAGTTTGAAACTTATTTCACGTTAAAATGTGTGCAAAAATACAGTACTAATAAAAAAGCAGAAACCTAAAGCTACCCCATTCTTTCCTTTGTTTCTTATTTTGTGAAGTTCTTGAATTAAAAAGTGCTATGGATAGAAAGTAACAAAAGTGACAGTGACATCAACCTGAAGATAATTCTCATTTCTTATTTTATGTACAAAACGCTGAAAAATAAAATAAAATGGTATTTTTTACAATATTTATATTTTCTTAGAAAATTCTATCCATGTATTTTTCAACAGATTAAGCAGATTGCAACATACCCTGTACAGTCTGGCTATACACCGTACAGTAGTCACTTAAAATTTTAGAATGCAAAGCAAGAAGCTCTTAAATAGCTGCAAACTATTGCTTGATGTCATGAAAAAATGATGACCAATTGAACAATTTGTTTCACTTAACCACTGAGATATGGCTTCCCATATTAGACTTTTAACAGTGGAAGGAGTAAAATTACAGCAGCAAAGGCAAGATAAACATGCATCAGTGATAGCTTCCAAACTATCTATAATGGTACAGAATACTTCATATTACCTGTTGAAAGCTTGCAAACTACACTTACTGTGGTACATATTTGATGCAATAAATGTTGTGCACAGGTCATTATTTGTTTGCTCAAACATGCACCACGGAATAAAATAACTATTTACATAGACGGTACTTTTTTAATCAACACATACAATGTCAACCTTGCTGAGAGCAGGAGATGGCTAAACGATACTGCAGGGTGAAGCAGAACAACTTTATAATCTTTAAGTTTTATGGTTTTTTGGTAAATTCAATTTCCTAAGTTCAGGTAAGCTGTTTTCTACAGAAGAATACTTAAAAATGGACTCTATGTCCCTCGGTAAATCTTTCATGTAGAGTTCGTTCAACTACACAGTTAGAGGACGTATGAAAAAATAAAACATCTGTTCTATTATTGTAGACTCTATGGGACTTTACAGGCACATTAAGATTTGTCTGGATGAGATACTAGATGGATACTGTTATTAAGCACCTCAAAATATAGAGCCACCCTGAAACATGGAAGTAGTCAGACTCTGCTGCTTTGTGCGACGTCATGTTTTCCCATGCATGAACTACAAGTGCAGCATGCCTTCATGCAAATCACTTCTGTCTGTACATTATAGAGAATCCGAGAGTAGAACACCTGTTTCTCATACCCCTTCCCCAACATAAAACCCATTTACAAAAATAGTCACATATAATAGTAAACAACCTGTGAATTAAAAAATGATAAGTTCACCAACACTGATTTTTGTAGAAATATGGCAAATGTGGCTGTTGAAATGCAAACAGTGGATACAATTTTTGTACTGCGTGTTTCATGTTAAACACAGAAATTCATAGGTTCGCACCTTTTTTTTTTAACTGGTCCCTACAGTCTGATCGGCCATTTTATCTTCTCTTCAGCAGTGTCAGCTGGTAATAAAAACAACAACCTCCTGTCAAGATGTTACCCTGATTTACAGAGTTGCAGTTTGATGACGAGGGGTCACTGTCTTGTTATAGGCACTGACCTTTTATATATATATAACTATATATATATTTATATATGTAAAAACTGTCAGTTTGGCATGTACCTCCTACAGGAGTCCTGTTGACTCAAATACATACTTTCTCAGGCTGTAAACAGTTTATCACAAACATAATTCTGTGTTACTTTTTACTTTCCCTGCTGTCTTTACCTTTATCTTCTTTTTCTGATTTGTCTTTTTCATATTTATCCTTCTCTGGCTTTGTTACACTATCATAGGATGGTGGGGAGGTTGTGGATGGGGTCATATCTGTTTTTTCTGGAGTGGAGTTCTCATTTAGTTTATCCATAATCATATCTTCTTTCATGGGCAGATCATCCTCATCTTTACCTTTATCCTGATTAAATATACATGAAACTTTTTTGACTTTCTGCCTTAAAAGATGACGTCTGAAAGCCCGCTGAATAATGACAGCAGATACCTC
>NW_010523724.1:0-7043 GCF_000687285.1 Phaethon lepturus | reverse complement strand
CAGCCTTAGTGATTCTGTGTGATTCTGTGAAATTCACAACGAGCCCAACTCCAAGACTACACCAGCCTAGAAAAGGCATGTTTTTATGCCAGCAAAGAGCCTGCAAGTCCAGGGTAGCATCCCGTTTCACAGCTTGTGTCCCACCGTTACATGTCCACTCATCTCCAGTTTCACATCTCCCAAACTCTACAACCAACAAGACTTACTATATTGTGAATAAACAAGGCATCGATACTTTTGGCCAACTCTACTCTCTCATTTACTACATTTGATTATCAGCCAAAAAAATCCAAAACAAAAGAGCGTAAGTGTTCCTTACAAATCACAACAGCCAACCATCAGGTGACATTATCATCAGAACACCCAATTACATTAGCAATAGAACAGGAGCGATCATTTAAAGTTGTGTTTCCAGGAGAAATTAGAGTTTTCCACACTCTTAATGGCATTCCATATTTAATGCACTAACCTAAGTAATTTAAACCCCATAAAATTAGCTACAGCTACACTTGCTAGAAGACATTCAAATTGCAGAGTGATTGTCACAACCCTGCTCGGGACAGGGGGCCTAGCAAAGGACCAGTCAGTCTCTGAGAAATGATGTAATTCACCTCATTTTCATACTGCAGGCCTTGTGCTGTCCCACTTTAGTATTTCTACATTTCTCTTAAAAAAAAAAAACTAAACACCCATTTTGTCCTACGTAACTCAATAGTTTTAAATTCTCTTTAAAAGCATTCACAAGCAGAACAAGCCAAAATTTTCAAATGAGTCCTCTTTTCAATGAGGAAATGCTGATTCATTGAAACAAGAACATTTCACAGAAACGCAGCAACAAATAACTCCGCTGAGGTCAGGCAGAAGTTCTGACAAACCCTGCCTGATTCTCAACCGGTTCATCTGCCGGGTTGCTGCAAAGCGAGGGCTTCCACCATTAGCAACTTCAGGGCTGTGCAGCCGTACCACACAGCAAAACCTCGAGGCTCCTGCAGCCCAGGATCCCCAACCCCCCTGGGCTTCAGCTTCAATTTGCTTTCAAAAAAAACTGTTAGTATGCAAACGCAGGCATTTCCCGTGGGTAGGAAGTACTAAGAATTCATGTTTCCTCGCAGAAAGCAGAGTTCATCCAAAGTGGAAGTCCTAACACAGCTGGCTCTGCTATGCAGCTCCACAGTGAACACAGAAACATCATTCGACCTACAGATAGCAAGAAAAGCCATACAAGCAAACTGAAAAACGGATTTTCTTGCAGTGGGTTCCTAAGCAGGATTTTTTAGGGTAGCCGTAGGATCTCTTCAATGCAACACGCAGAGAAAAGGCACAGCTGTTTGTAGGTCTCTGAAGATGAATGTCCCTACTGCAGGCGGCAGAAGACAAGCAGCCCTCACGGTTGTATTCCAGTCCTATTTTGTATGTATGATGAGAACAAAATTGATAAAATTCCCACAGCGAGAGCGCAGGCCTTGAATGCACGGCGAGTCAGGATGATGGGAGGAATCTGCAGAGCAAGCCTGCTCCCAGTCCATGCCCAGCGAGGGCTAATCAGGCTGTACTTTCCCCAGGACCCATTCAAAGCCCAGACGTAAATGTAGCAGCCCAAACTCACCACCGTCCAAGTCCAGTTTCTGCAGCAGATCTGCCCAGTAAGCCAACATCCTCTGCCACACGCCCCGAGTTCACCATGGCAGAAGCGGCTCAACTCGCACCCCCAGATGCTGGAGCAATCATGAGAGATTTTTTTGGACCCCATCATCTGTTTTAGTGCATAAATTGGGGCTCCCCTAGAATCCACTGGCCAGCCTGCAGCTAAGCTAGTATGTATGTGTTTGTCCATCATGTATATATTTAATTCACATTCCTTTTGCTCCGGAAGTAGCACCAGGAAAGCTAGCATGCATGCCCAAGAAGACACCTCATGTTTTAAGCATCTTTAACCTCACTCACTCCCATGTTAAGTAACAGTTGCTTCACTCCCAAACCTAAGAGCAGGAGGCAGCCCTGTGACTGCATTTGATCATCAATATTTCACACTAATTCTTGTAGTAGGATGATTAAGCGATCAGATTTTGATACCTATCCTCTGGCTTTCCACATGAGCTTAGCATAGGTGTTGTTATGGAGACAGAGTCTATAAGACGACAACAAAAACTGCCCCTACAAAGAGCTCGCAAGCATGGGAGGGAGAGGAAGCAGGTACCTGCGGCAAAGTGCCTCAGCACAAGGGCAGGTGGATCCTGCTGGCTCTGCAGCTCGGAGGTGAACACAGGAAACCAGGACAGACGCATCGCTACTTGTGCACAAGGCCAGCTCTACATAAACTTGCCAGCTGGGCCAAACGAGCTACATTGCTGGACACATCCGCGGGGACGTGGTTTCCAGACACACTCTTCTGCTAAGCTCTGCAAGTGAGAGAAGAGCACTTGTAATTCAAAAAGCAGCTTCGCGTTTGGATAGACTAAACACGCAGGGATGAATGGTATCTGTGATCTCTCTCCCCCAGTTTCTCCAGACATCCTTTCCAGCTAACAAGCCTCCACCTGCCCTTCTCCTAGGCTGGATCCTCACAGCCTGGCCTCCTTAAACAAACCCTCCAGGATACGAAAGTGTTTTCTCCATCTATAGCTGCAACAGGGCAGAGAGACCTTCCATGGCTCTGCAACACCTCAGCAGCTCACTCCTCAGGTGAGGGACTCTGGTACTCACTGTACAAAACCTAAGATCACCTCACCTCTGAGATTATATCCCGATGGTCCCTTCCTCCTCCTCGCAGCCCTATTAAACGCACCAGCCACCCAACCTCACACAGCAATTTTCTGCAGGAACCTGTGACCAGTGACTGATGACAGACAAACAACTTTTTCCAGAGAAGTGAATGATCCATTAACCCAAAGTACATCGTAAAGAGACACGAGGGACAACATTCCAGCAGATCTCAGCGCCTCAGTCTCATCTGCAACTTTCTACTCCTCTTAGTGCTTCCCTACAATGTTCCCAGACTCTGTCCACAGTCCCCCCTCTCCAAGAGGCATCCAGCTAACCCTTCTTCTTCCCTGCCAGGCAGGGACTGCTTGTCTTCCTCTTGAAAAGCAGTTTAGTTTTCATCTTAGGACCCGAAAAAGGCCTAATACCAGCCAGAGCCAAGGACGCCATCACCTCCTGACTGACAAATGCCCCACTGCTCTCTTAAGACCCCTGGATGTACTTCTGTCAGATTTCCTGCCTCTAGTCATGGCTAATTTCTAAACAGCTCCTTTTTATTCAACTCCTATCTAGCAAGAAAGGACACCAAATAACCTGACGGACACACGTGGAGAAATGCATGTTCATGGAGAGATACAGATCTCCAGTACTCTACAGACAGAAAAAACCCATACCAAGAAGCCAGTTTACTGCTACATAAGTTATTGCAAAACCACTAATACAGTCAAAGAGTGGAATTGTAGCGTATGAGCAAGATGCTCAGAGGGAACGAACCCCCAAACCCTGCAAAACCTACCACTCCTTTTCAAGGGACTCAAATTCCCCTGCGCGCCAACAAAGTCTCCTCTGCCACAGCATTTTACACCTTCTGGAACTCTCAAACACACACTGGCCAGGGGTGCACAGCAATACACAGGAGACTGGTTTTTCTGCGAGTTCTTTTAGGATTACAAACATGTTGTGGAGCTTCCCAACTCTCTGGACAGGTCATTGTCAGCTGTGGTAACTCAGAGGTTCAGCAGGTCTCAACAAGAGATCAACACATCTTAACTTTATTTCTTAAGAGATACAGGTCAAGAAAATCATCCATGAAATCAGCCCTCTGGTTGACAAGGTGGAATAAGCCAGAGTTTAAAACAAAACACCTAATGCAAAACTAACCTTAAACATACTAATACAACATCCAAGGCTATACTAGCAAATTGTTTAGTGTCTAGTATACCTGAGATGCTAACACATGCTTTTTAGATTTCATCATTAAAAAAAACAGAGACAGGCTTGGAAAAAAAAAAAGTCAAAAGGGAATGCACAAGCCTAAGGTGTCCCTCTTGCCTAGACAGGGCTTGGTTTGGTGACTGAACGTTGTAAAATGCTTAAAGGTCTCCCAGAATATGTGTTTATGCTTGGCCAAGAAGACTCTAAGAGCCTTTCTTGCTTTCATGATGCTATTTTTCGTTGCTCAACAGGTATTCCACAGCTGAAAAGGCTTTGACAACCTTAAATTATCGTAGAATCACAGACAAAGAATTAAGACGTACCAAATTCTCATTCCAGGTCAGACTTTGTCCATTAGCTGCAACTGGTCACAATCCCAGACTCACATTCACCATGAGTATGATAGTTACCTAGTTCTTGAGTTAGTATGTGTAGAGCTCCTACTACGAAACAAGCCTTAAGTGCTCTTAACACTAAAGACTATATTGGCCACACCACTGTATGTGTACATTCACTTCAGGACATGGTTTAGTGGGTGTGGTGGTGGTGGGTTGATGGTTAGATTTGGTGATCTTAAAGGTCTTTTCCAACCTTAATGATTCTGTGATTCTGTGTAGATCAACAGCCTCCAATTACAGTAGAAACTGACCCTGGCATAAAGGATAAAATCCCCTAAGATTTGTAGGTCTCCTGGAAAATATATATATATAATCAGCGAAGAATAAACTGTCCTTCTGATTTTTTAGACACATTATAGGCTTCCAATCGTGAAGCCCATTCAAAGAGTATGTCCATTTGTTACCACTAAAGGCTTGTAAATTGGTATAGGATGTTCCTCTTTCAGAAAACCTCTGTTTTTTGTTTCAGTAAAACCACTGTGCAAATTCTGTTCATTTTTAGATATCCATTGTTTCCTAAACCATTCCATAAAAACCTCTGGCTTTTAACTAAACCTGCACAACCAACTCATGATGAAATGAGACGATTAAGTCCCAGTGACAAGGTACAATTTAGGATAAATCTGCACTATCGTTACCAGTGATGACCCCACAAGCAGCTTCACTATGGCTACACAGAAGAGATCCTCATGACCTCTTTTGGTCATTTATTAGATGACACTGGAGCACATTTCTCCACCAGCCTTCAAGAGCTTCTCTGCGCTCAATTCCAAGCAAGGACAACCTTCCCTTGTCCCTCACTGTTCCAAACCTGCCTGGAATAACTCAGACAGAATTAAAAACCAGGGATCCAGTTAAAGCTGTCACCTCATCCACAGTTAACAGCCTCTTCTCAAACTACATCCTGAAGCATGAAAAGAATCACCCCACCTGCAGTTAGCTGTGGTTCACCCGTCGGACTCTTCTGCTCCTGCAATGCAAAGCTCCAGAGGCAGAAAAAGAACTTTCGCAACACTTGGCCTTTAAATTTGCAGTCAAAAATTAACAAGCCACAGGTTTCTACAGGCTATGGGCTAAAAATCTGCTAGGTTGTATTTACACTGACAGTAACCTAAGAGTCTCTTAAGCTCCTGCAAAAGTACGCTTTCAAAGGGTGCTTCGGGGTATGGAGAGGAAGGGGAGTAACAAAATTCTCTGGCTTTCCCCAGCTGGCTCTTCTAGTTTTCCTGAAACACTTGCTCTAAGCCTGGAAACAAAGCCCTGACATTGATAACACAAAAAATTCAGTCGCTTTAATACTGAATGGTCCCAATGTAACTAGGATTTGCGGGGTTTCTGCTTTGCTTGAATGTATTTTCCCTGTGGCAGAATCACCACCACACTCCCCCACCTCAACTACATGTACAGCAACACTGACACAGAGAGGTGCCCTGCAGATGTGGGCTTCAAAGTTCAAACCTGGGGACCACCGTCCTTCAGAAAAGCTCCATCAACAATAAGAAACTCCAAAAAGCAGCAGGATTCATTCCTAAATTAGCAATCTTAAATAAGCAATTCAATTCCTAGCTGTTTGGATGTGCCCAAGTTTCTCAGTCTCCAAACTCAAGGTCACTGAAAAAAGGAGCACTCTGCACACTATAAGCCTTGCGGATACGCAACTCATCCCAAAGGAAGATTCCTATGACCCTTCCCTTAAGCATCTATAAATTATTTCACTCATCCAAATACCACGACCACTCAGCAGCCTTCTTTAGCCTCACAACTTATGTTCCCTATCCTCTTTACCTTGACTTTCCAAGACGTCATGGATCAAATTAAAATATACACATATAAACAGGTAGATTTTTTTTTTTTAAACAAACCTAGAGAAACAAGAAGAAATGACCTGGTTAACAGCAGACACCTCATAAAATGAAGGTTTTGCTATAGCTGAAGGAGTTGCCAGGAGCAGCAGTGGCTCCGCAGGACAGATGGCTCAAAGCAGGGAGCCAGCCAACACCAGAGGAAGGAGTTGCTTACAAGAGAGGTGGACAGGAGAAGACTGAGGATCTGAGACCCGACAGACCCAGCACAAGAGGATGGTAGTGTCAGGGAAACTTTGATATGCCCAGAGATGCTGGCCCACACGGCGGTTATAGCTCAGGCAGCAGCCCTCTGAAGCTGGCATCCTACCTCTACCCTTCACCTTCCAGCAGACACGGCCATCCACAGGAAGAAAAGGAAGATGCAAGACAACACCTCAGCCCAGCACAAGTAACAGCCTGATGCCAAGACCCACATGGCCCAGTTGCTCCAAGAAGGAGTTCCAGCGGCAGACGCTGGCAGAGGAGGAAAAGCCGATCTCCTCTGCAGGGAAAGGGGCTGCAGGACACCCAGCGGGGCGTGGGAAAGTTTCACGTGAAGGCTTTAGCAAGGGAGAGGTGAGCAGGGGATGGAGTGGGGCAGAGTCAGCCCTTAGGAAAGGGGAGAAGAAAGCGAGGACAGGGCAGTGCCAGCTGGGGGAGGACAGGGGACGGGGGGAAGAGAAGCCAAAAGGCAGGGGCTCAACCTGGCAGGGTCTGAACCTGGCAGGGGTGCAGGGGGTACCAGCCAGAGGATGCAGGTATCAGCGGGGCTGGGGGAAAGAGATGCTTGGTTAGAGGGGGAAGGCAGGCAGAAAGGATGGGGAAAATGGGGGATCAGGGGCTGCGAAGGTGGGGGTGGGTAAAGGAGGGCTTCTTAAGAAGGATG
>NW_010523723.1:0-4255 GCF_000687285.1 Phaethon lepturus | reverse complement strand
TCCTCGAGACCAACCAACCCTGACATTTCAGCCCGTCCAGGCTGTGTCCCCTCCCAGCTCCCCGTGCACCCCCAGCCTACTTGCTGGAAGGCCAGCACAAGAAGCTGGACTGTCCTTGGCTGCTCAGCAGCAACCCAAAACATCAGCACACTATCAACAGCTTCTCATCCCAAATCCAAAACACAGTCCCGCACCAGCCTCTGCGAAGAAAACCAGCTCCATCCTGGCTGAAACCAGGACACAAAGTTACTACCTTCATTTTAGAATACTATATGCAGATTAGGGACAACTCTGAAGCCCAATAGATATGTTTTGTTTTGACATTCTCCTCCAACAATCCGTTAAACATGGCTCATTGGTACTAGTGATTACACATCAAAACTTTTATTTCACCACAAACTGCTTAAATTCACTGCACTGTGAACTATCCTGATTTTACTGAGGAAAGTGAACCAATGCTAGAAAATAGACAAATACAAAATAACAAACTAAAATCTAAAATAAGCTCATTGCAGATATTAACTACATTAAAAACTACACTGTTCTAAGGGGGGAAAATATCACTGCTATAACAAGACCAGGTTACAGATGTCAACATGCCACTGTATATATTTCTTCATCAAATCATCACCTAGCTACTTCTGGTCATTGTGCATAAGTTTAGATAGTAAAAACATTTAATGTAGGAACTCTGTGTTAAAGATTCCAAGTATAAAATAGGGTAAATACAGTCACACCTGCTTTACAATTCTCATTCAGCTTTACAGATAGTTTCGCTTGAACAAAGTTTCCTAGATTCCGTTGTTGGATCTTTCACACTAGCTAATTTTCTTTAGTGTCATTCTATTCTGAGCACCAAACCAAATTTCTTACCACAGGCAATTGCAGAAGGAAGACCTTATTCCAAACACTTTACTTGGAAATTTTGCTCATCAGGATATGGAAAATAAGAACACAGATACACATTGCTGTATGCATATATATTTTTTTTTTTTTACATGCATGCATACATATATACACACAGAGAGGTGAGTCTAGGTTAAATTGTCGAACTATTGCATTCACTTTAGAAAAAAAAGCCTTACCCAAGTGTATACACAACTGTGCTAATACAGAAAACAGAAGTTTGCATTTCACTGTGGTACAGACCACTGTAGACACTAACATGCAAAGATCACATAAATCTGTGCATGAGGAATCCCAGGGCAGCTGCACAATATAAGCATACATTTCACATATTATGAGAACACTATAACTCAAATACAACTCCTTACAAGAAGGAAGATAAAAATTTCTGTTTACTGAGACATTCTTACTGCCTCAGAAGCAACACTCCTTTGGACATTGCTTCTTGCTCAAGATCTTTACACTTGCAGTATGTGTTATATCTAGTAGTGAGACAGGCCCAGAACAACATTTTTATGTAATTCAGAAGTATTACACATCTTTTGTCCCCCTACAGAGGTCAACCACTAATTTGTTGAAATCCTCCCTTGTCCAACTTGCATTATCATTCCAGAATTTCTCCCCATGCACCACCTGGGTGAGGGGTAAGGTGGTAGGAACAGGCAAAAGAGAGGCAGTTATCCAGCAACAAACTGTGTTGAGAAATTCAGGCAATTCCCAAAATTTAAACAAAAATTCAAGTCTATTAGAGACTAATACTAATGGGGAAGGGAAGAAACAAAGCAAATTAAAAAACCAAACAAAATAAACTCCACTCATTACAGCTTTTCAGGTTTAAAATTATATCATGGTTTTCACTGGAATAAGATATTCTCAAAAACACGAGCACACTGGAACATTCTTTTTCATAGTGGAAATGTAGGCCTGTATCTCATTCTCCAAAGTGTCCACTTCAGCCTGAGAAATTGGCCCAACACAGAGAAAAATGAGAATGTGTTCTGTCAAGGATACTGCAAGGGACAATTTGAAAGGCAGGTCTTACCTATTCTTCATGGAAAGTGGCAAAGGCATGGAGCATTCTTTGTAGAAGTATGACCTCACCAACATCTTTAACCAAATATCTCTGATGGGTCATTGATCTTACTTTTACTCTATTCTGAACTTCACAGTGAGGCTACATCTTCAGGTGGCTGAGGATAGGAAGTTGAGTAGAAAAAGGAGAAAAAAAATCTTGTGTCTCTCTGAGGGGGTACAATTATTTGGCAAATATCTGAATCATTCTATGCTATCTACAGATAGAAGCTGTAGACAGCTAGAAGTTAGAGCTGTCTAGAATTCAAATTAATTACTTCTAAAGACAGTTTTGAAAGGAGAATAAAATATAAATTCACACCTTTTCCAAGCTGTGGAGTTCTTTGAAATATTAGGTATTAAATCTAGCATCTCAAAAAATACACCTCTACTACTACAGAGCAAAAGTATTTGCTTCATTCCATCATCTTTCTCATTCAGAGAAGGGTCTTACTCATTCATATACCTAAATCAGTTGCATTAGCAAATTTGATATCACCAAGTCCATTTGAATTTCTATTTTTGCAGATGAGCAGCCATGATTCTTCTCACCTGGGATCCTGCTAACAGAGATGTTTGAAAGGAAGTCACATCAGTGGAATACATAGACTTTCTTAGAAAGAAAGCATAGAGCCATAGCAAAGCATCATCTATTCCAACTTAATATCTTGTTTAATGAAATAATATTAACTACTTAGGTAGAAAAACAAGACATTTTCCTATCCATTTTGAAGAAATCACGGATGATTTAGTACTGAAAGACCAGACTAATCAAGATGGGTTTATACAGCAAGGGCAAACATTTTCAGCTAGAAATTACCTGAAATAAAACTCCCTGCAAGGAATCTAAAGCAGAAAAAAAAAAAAGTATTATGTAGCCAAAACACAAGCACAACAAAAAGGGGTTTTTGCAAATAGCAAAGTCCAGGGGAAAAAAAAGGGTCCATTATATTTTCCAAATGAGATTAAAACAGACACACACAAAACCCTCCACATTCAAGCCACAAGACATATATAATAGGAAAATCTCACCATGCCAGGAACCTTGCTTTGCATTCCATGATTTGTGCTGAAGAGAGTCCAGAGTTCACCTGAACTCCCTAATACAGGTAAGACGTAAAGCTATCCTATTCATACAATGTAAATATGTTTTCCTAAATCTTTCTCATATTCCGTTTCTCCCAAAACAGAGCAGAACAGTTAAGCTAAAATTGAGAAAGAGGGTGGGGGGTTGGTTTAGTTTTTGAACAGCACACGTAAACTTTTAAGTTTCACTGCTGCAGTACATGTCATGAAATGCAAGAATCAATCAAATTACATGAAGAGGATTGACTCAGAGAACTCTCAGATGTTTACTCAAAAGGACATCCTTACACTTATCAGTTTTAGTTCCACATAATGAGAAACTCAAGAGAAACACTGAACTTTAATGGGGACAAATTACAGAAGAGTATCTTTATGTAAACTCATTAAAATTGTATTTGGAGGAGGAAAGGAGAGAGAGTTGTTATGCATGTAGCTAGCAGTAAAACAATTACTTCAATTGCACCCTTTAGAGAACTCAATCACATTATATTCTAGTGCCTAAGTTCTTAAAGCATGACCCACCATGCTTCACATCTCTCACATACCTTGAGCATATAAAAGCTACTGCACTGCAGATTAATTTTGTAATGTAGCTGACACCTAACCAGTTAAGGGCTTCTCACAACTACTGTCTGACAGCGTTAAGACATTCACCTACAATAACAAAGACATTACTTACTGCCACAGTAAAAGTGAAGAAAAAACTATCATATTTTCCTCAACTATTTCTGTTTTAAATCTATTGAACTTAACATTAGTCACAGAAAAGCAAAAGCATATACACATCCATTCACATGCTTGCAGGTTGGAGAACAAAAAAAAAAAGAGATAATTAGAGACCTACCTACAACTCTACCACGCCTACGCCTGGAGCCCTGCAGCCTTGCAGTGCTGTTCCACAGTCCAGCACAGGATTAGGAACCAGAAGTTTTTAGCACAACGCGTGTTATTTTCCAGCTCAGCCGCTGCCTCACTGCGTGACCTTGGGCAAATCACTTCCCCCGCATCGCGGCTCCCCACCTGACAGCCTCCCCCTCCGCAGAGGACGAAAACCCGGGAATTATTCGCCACAGGCGACTCTGGAATAGAAGGGGAGGCGCGCGACTGGGAGTGGGGGTGATCACTTACAGGTGATAAAAATCTCCCCGACGTTGTTTCAGCCTCCCGCCCGGGGGAGGATCGCCCCCCACGC
>NW_010523722.1:0-3111 GCF_000687285.1 Phaethon lepturus | reverse complement strand
AGGAAAATTATTTAAATTAGTGGCAGGAATTCCTGTGACAGATGGTCCCTCATTGGTGTCTTGACAATCAGTGCTGTTTGAATAATGTTTGCTTTCCTCTATAAAGGCTGAATGGAAACCTGAATGTCTATTAACATCATTGTACTGCAGTAACATTTTTAAAGATTAGGAAGCCAGTTGGGGTATTGATCAGGATTGAATCTGTTTAAAAATTAAATCGTGAATTTAGAAAAAAGAGCATATTTTTAAATTGTGAATTTGTTTTATATACATGTTTGAATTGTTTGTATTCCGAAGGACAAAATGTGATCAAATCTAAGTGGCAATAAAGGCTCTGTTGGAAACTGTGGAATGTGAAATCAGCTTTCTGTATTTGATCACAGAAAGCAAAAGTCTGAGAAACACACCTATTGCCAAGTACCTAACACCCCTGAATAACTGGCTTCTTGTACATTTTTTTCTGATCTTAGATAAATTATAATAAGGCACAGGTCCATTATAAAATATTTTCAATGATTGTGCATTAAAATTAGGACTGAATACATGTCAAATAAAAGGTATTCTTGAAGAAGAAAACATGTTACTTACAGAGCATATATGTTAAATTTCTCATATACAGAATCGACATTAAATGTGGGAATATTTTTAATAGTTAATCTGTACTCCAAAATACATTGCAAGCCAGTGTTCAGTTTCATAACTGAAAAACTGTACATTTTGGAAGTATTGCATCTATTTGGCATACTAGGGAGTTCTGAGCTCCTACAAAAATAGCAAATTTTTATAAAATTTTTATAAATGTAATCTTCTACTTTTAATTCCTTGGGATATTCTCTGGAAGTCTCTGTTCATTATAATTTAGAAAACTATTGTTTATGTTATATTTTAATTTCAAGTCCAAAACCTTGCAAAAGTTGTTAATTTCTCACAGCTTCTTTTGTGACATCAGCATTGTTATGTGTGATAGCATTGAAAAATAATAGCATGTTCTTTTTTTAATCTGCATTTTTTTATCTAATCAATGTCTTCAGTCATGAAGAGGAATTTGCATTGTGGTGTTTGTATATAGAGTATTGCAGTGCATGATTTAGCTTATGCATTTTATTAAATGCTGTTTAAATGTGGCATTTTATTGTTGTGGCTTAATACTACTACCTAAATGAGGTTTATACCATTAAAGTGAATTACAAATATAAATGCATCCTTGAGTTTTATTTTTAAATTCACTTAATTTCTTCTTAAACATGAGGTGTCTAAGCCAGATGATAGGTAGATACATAATTTTCTATCTCCTAGGAAGAAAGTGTTTTCCCTCCACTACAGTGATTACCTATAAGTGATTTAACCAGGTCTAAGACTCAATATAAATCCCATGAACCTTACTGACAACAGGGAGCTACATCTAGGAGGAGGAGAAGGACATTTTCCTAAAGGTTTTCATTCACCTTCTTTAGCCTTCTGTTGTTCTCCATTGTTTTAGGAGATAGATAGATAATTAGCTATTAATACACAATGCTTCATGTTTACTTTTTTCTGGTAGCTCCTTCCTGTTCCACAGTTTTTAAATTAAGGTGATGCATTGGGTCTTTTTTTAATTCCCTTCACACACACTTTATGACAGAGGTAATGAACTTGGACTTTATTCCAAACAGTAGATGCATCCTCCATGTTTATATATAACATGGTTGAGATGCACCACATGTATTTATATAGAGAAGCTACAATAGTTAACATCATTTCGTGTTGCTGCTGTTAGAAACTGTACAACTTAACTTAGAGAACTTTCAGTTAGCAGAAATGAGGGTAATCAAACTTTAGGTCTCTGTTGTCAAATTCAGGTGCCTACAAGAAAAACATGCATGGAAAAAAGGTCCTTTTCATTTTGAGGCCTACTGTGAAGTAGGAGGTTTTGTTGCCTAAGTCTGAAAGGTTGATCCTCTGCCAGTTGAACTTGTGTCCACACAGTAGAGCATTCAATTTGTTAGTCTACCTGTAGAGCATCTAGAAAAGAAATGACAGGAGCCCAGAAGGGTATTACTAGTCAAGATCAGTGCGAATTGACAGGATTTAATGTAGGAAATGTTTCAGAGCATTTGTATATCCTGTGGCATGAACTCACACATTAAGGCAAATTTTTCTTCAGCACAAAATGTGGTTTTTGGCATTTGACAGAGCTGTCTGGCTTGTTACAGACAAAAAACATACATTCATTCATGCCGTGCCAAATAATGTATTAATTCGAGTTGCTTTTTATGTTTCTTTAGGCGCTTAAATGAAAGTAATAGTGAAAAAGTAAAAAAAAAAAAAACCCAAAAACTTTCTAATAGCATGTTTCAGAATTTTAATTTTTGCATCAAGATACAATGTTACAACAAAGGGAAACAACAAAAATGAAGTAAAAATATTGCATGTGAGCACCTTTTTCTTTGTTTTTTTGTAGGCTGGTTTGTTGGGTTTTTTTTCCCAGGGAGAGGAGTTGCAGCCTTTCTTTTAGTTCATCTTCCAACCCTTTTACTTCCCTTAAATTGCTACTAACTAGCTTTTTCTCCTGCTTTAGCTGTCACAACATGATACCTGTGTGTACCGTAATTTCACCCTTTCTTATTACTTTTGCCTCCAAAATACTTGGTTTGGAGTAGTTTTGACTTCCTTATATTAATAGCATCAGCCCAATTTACTTTTTGAGACACTAGCCAAGAGTGGCTGCCTGGGGACGGGGACAAGGACAAACAAGAACGAGCAAACATGCCCCAGCACTCTCGTAGTCTTCAGCAGTTCACAGCTCAGGGACGTCCTGAACCAGGCCTTGGTGCGTGGTGTAGGATCGCTGCCTCAAACCCAGGCAGCCTTCTCTTGAACACACGTGCTGAGCACACAGTCACAGAAACGTTGCTAATCTGCAAAATGCAACTCATAATGGCAGGCTCTCAGATGAACTGGAAAATAGTGATGAAAAAAAGACATCTGGCTTTGTGCACCATCTTTGAACCTTCCGGATCTCTTAAGGAGAGCAGGAGAATCAGCTGGGAGACCCGCGGAGGCACCACGGCCTGCAGGGTCAGCCACGGCAAGGCGCTGCCCTCGCCGCTCGCCCCGGCAGAGCGGACCCTG
>NW_010523721.1:0-1348 GCF_000687285.1 Phaethon lepturus | reverse complement strand
GCATTCCTCTTGAAGGTGCTAGGAGGTTTCCTATAAATATTTTTCTAAGTGAAATGAAGAACCCACATCCTGGTTAAAACAGCTGATGGTCAACTGACCTAGGTAGACCTGAACTTGACTTTTCCTCATCCCACCTGGGTACCTTGAGCAGTATGTAACTAGCTATGGGGGAAAGTCTAGACACGTATGAAGGTCTTGGTTTTATCACACAGTGCAGAGCATGGAAATATTTGAAATGGTAACATTTTTCACAGAACACGACAACTGTTCCTCTGTTCTAGTAACGCAGGTGGAGAAAAGGAAGTTCCACATAAGCACTTTTCTTAAAGAGAGAAACATGTACAGCTTCATCCCTGAAACTGAGTCCGTGTGGATAGACTGATGTGCTTCTAGCCAAACTGGAGTTTTGCCCAGTATCAATGGGGACTCCTAGCAGATCTAAGGGGATAACAGTTATAGGACCGGGGCAGTTTCTATTTATAAAATGAACTGCATATAACAAAATTATAACAGATAACTCGGTAACAAACAAGTTTTCTGCAAGGAGCACAACTAAGGATTTATGCCTCATTTCCCCTACATTCCCATACCACAGTAACACACTTCCCCATACGAGGATCCCCACATAACCTATGTCTTCCCCAACCACTGGTCTTCCCATCTTTACAGCCTCCCCACAGACACACTTCACAGCATCCCCAGTGCTCTCCCATGAGCTGTAATTGGGGAAGAACTGAAGGGCCCCACACATTCTGTGACTGGGCGACGTGCTGGCTGGCGCCAGAAAGCTCAGTGAGGAAGTTACCTTGGGCTCTCAGGCTACCTCACTGTGGCTCTTTCTAATGAAACCTGTAAAGCTGTGTATTGTTGAGGCTGAGACCCCTTCGTCAAACTGGGCTGAAATGGCCACCGGATTCGAGAGTTACCAGGCAAGAGCAGGTAGCACAGCTGCACTTCTTTTGGAAACCGAGGCAACAAAAAATTGCAGGATCACATGCGAGGAGCCGGTGGGTGTTATCTCCATATCCAGCAAGCGCGGGGAACACGCAGGCCCTTTCCCTGAGACATCCCTTCTAGTGCGAGGCTGGTGAGGCCTGAACCTGGCTTAGCCCCACTTCAGCCACCAGAACCCGGCCGGGGCAGGGGCAGGGCTGGGCCGTGACACACCCCTCCGCCCCCAATTCCGCCATCACCTCCAAGGGCCCCGAGCGGGAGGGGGACGCTGGAGGGGCGGCCCAGCGGAGCGCCCCGCGCCAGAACACCCTGGCTCGCGCCTTCCCCGCGCCCTTCTCCCGTGAAGGGCGGGAAGGGAGCGCGGAGGGGGAGGGAGGGTGCTGCCCTCCCCCCC
>NW_010523720.1:0-6933 GCF_000687285.1 Phaethon lepturus | reverse complement strand
TATTTATTTATTTATTTATTTATTTATTCTTCCTTTCTTTCTTTCTTTTTTTCCCCCAGTGTTGCAGAGTATCAAAATCCATGTTAACCTAATCAATAATGGCATGACCACTGGACAGCTGTTTCCCAGTCTGCAAAATGCCTTATTAATATTTGGCCCCAAACCACAGAATTTTCACATATTTGTTTTTTTATTGTTGCACAAATAAAGAGGGATCATACAGTCATCTCATTCCTAACACAAGGAGCAAGAAACTCTCGCAATCACTACAGCAAAGAAACTTTTAAAAATAACCCTGCCTACCAGACTCCTGGAGCCAGCGTTACTCCCGAGGTCTTGTATTTCTATGTCAGGTTGGAAAAAGGGTCTTGAAAGTCTAGCTGCCAGGCAGATTGCTGTGGAGGTGAGTGCGGGGCCAGGGTTTCTCAACAGACTCCGTGGAGTTTGCCACAGAGCTGAGAATCCCAAAACTTCAGCGCCAGAGCTCCCTGCTCTTGGGCATGGCTCAGGGGAGTGGGGTGAAGAGGGAGACGGCTTTGCCTTGTCATTCTCTATTAGGTCTCTGAGAACAAACGCCTGCTAGTAAACTGAAGGTGCTCCATGCCGTTCTCCGGCACCGAGTTCAAAACTGGCATGAACCTGCCTGTAAATACAACATTCAGCTCCTGCTCTGCAAGCAGGTCTGGTAAAGGTCTCTTACCCACCCTAACCCTTGAACTGTGCCCAGAAGCTGTTTGGCAGCATGTTAATTCACCCAGACCACAGCAAGGCCAGGGGTGGTTCCAGGGAGCTGGTAGCATAGACAGCCAAGATCCACTGCCTGGGGAAAGTGTCCTTCAGCTTTGTATGCCTGGGAGCATATGCTAAGCCCCGACGCTTTAGCACTTTGATTCCCATATGAAGCCACGCTTAGAAATTTGTGAAGTGAAATGATTTTGATTATTCTGAACTGATATTTTTATTATTTTACCCCTGCATATAATTTAAAAAATAAAAGTGTATTTTATTCTAAAAAAGGAAGATCTGCTATAGCCACTCTTAATTACTTGTGCAAACATCACTCTGTCTCTCAGTCCTGTAACTTATTTGTCACCTTGAGCTCTCATTTCCTTAAGGGACGTATTATGTCTACATTTTGTTAAAAGCTTAATGCATGACAAACAATTTCAGGGGAATACACTGCTGCTCTGCTACATATGAGATGCTCAGAGGTAATGGTCCATGTGCATGCCTTACCTTGTGGAACCCTGTGGGGAATTAGAAGTTATTCTGGTGAGCACACTCTTGCATGAAACACAGATAAATACCTCATATTTATCTTGGAGTTTGGAGGGGAAAAAAATGCATACAGACAGTACAATAGATACTTGGCAACACCTTTCCCTGTGGTAATTTTGTTCGTGTGTTTGGACCCTGTGAAGTAACTCTCCTCATTAACCTGTATGTTCTTGTCCAGAATCTGTTCTCTCTCATATTCTCTTCTTTGGTCTCCATCTCTTTTGCAGAATTAATTTCCTCCTCTTTCAAGTTTCTCCATAGGCTTTCTCAGTACTACCTACAAACTATGCACTACTGTTAAGGTGTCAACTCACGTGACTGCCTTGCTGTGATGAAATTAATCACTTTTCTTAAGTATTTTTGAAGGACCTTCTTATAAATATTAGCTTCTTTTTTTTTTTTGTGAGTTTTTAAATTTACTTTTTACAATAGCAAAATACAAAACGTTCTTTAAAAGTCTCCATGGTGCCCATGAAAGATTTGACACCAGTCACGGATCTTTTTGCACTGGGATCACTTATCCGTCATGATGGTCATATCTTTTCCATGTATTTACCCCTCCAGCTATCTAGAAAGTAGTTATGTAGCCGTGTGCGTCAAATTAGACTGTAAATATTACTGAATAGCAGCATTTTTGTCCTATGTTCATGACAGGGGTGTCACTGAACCATGTCCTCTTTTCTTTCCATGTGCAAATGCAAAACCAGAGTTCTGCAGCAGAACAGACAACATGGCAATCCTTACTTTCAGAGTCACAGGAGAGGTGCTAATGACCAGCTCCTAAAAGCAAACTTTATTTTAAAAATTAAGCAGGTTCTCTACTGCTTATAGGACTCTGCAGAACCCAAAACAACTGCCTATAAGTTTTCAACGTTGTCTTGTGCAAATTAAATAGTCTTCCAGACACTGAGAACAGGAGCTTGGGAAACTCTGTGTAGAGGAGCTTTATTGACCTAATATTCCAGAACTTGGCATGGGAAGGGGTGTCCTCAGCTCACTATAGCTTGGAAGCCAAGACCGATAATGAGTCTTGAAGGTAAACCTGGGATGATTCTTACTATCACTGTAGTTGTTATACATGGAAATATATATATATGGATGCATATGTATGTAGATAATACACTGTGTGTGCACATGCGTATGTATATCTGTAATGGCATGAACATTAATTTCTGTACTCTGGGTACTGAATTAAAATATGGAGAATATAATTGTTTTGGAAGAATTATCAAGTCCAGCAAATCTAAATCAGTTTCAACTGATGTCCCCACCAAGAAAGAAAGCTGACAAAATTCATCATAAAAATCAGTAGTGTACTCCTGAGTTGCCTTTAAAATTGTCGTATTCTAGGTATCAGTACTTAATGCTCAGATTTTGCTTGTCACATTCACAAAGTTTAATTCGAGAAGCTCCTTTCCATATAATACGATAACAATTACTATTAATATTATAATAATTAATGTTAATAAAATAGCAACAGATTGAAAGATACATAAAGATATATATATTCTTGAAAGTGAAGCAATATAAAGGAAAATAATTTGCTGCTAAGGTAAGAAACTGTCAACTTTCACACAAAAAGTCATTAACTCTTTTTTTTTTTTAAATTAGAATTTTGGCACTTTTATATAACACCAAGGTAATAGATTTTCATTATATCCAGAGTGCAAAAACATTGGCTGTGGAAAAAACAACAGGGCTCAGATTAATAGGAGCCGACAAGCTGACCAAAGAGGAAGTGGCAGCGCGGCTGGCACCATGGCTCAGTGGTTGTGACAGGCAATTAGTGAACAGAGCAGAACAGATGTAACAGGAGGCAGCAACAATTTACTGAAGCATTAGCTTGCTCACTCTGCAGTGCAGAGCACTGATACTGTTTGCTGATACAAATAAATACTAATATGATCTTGGGAGGGGAAAAGAGGCAGTGTGCACAATCATCTTACAGGATTGAAAAAACTTACCGCAACAACAACAACAAAACCCAAACAAGCTCAGGTAGACTAAAGTCTAGGAAGAAAAACACAAACCAAACCAGTCTTCTGGGCTTCTGAAGATGAGAGAGAGATTCTTGCTTCATTACGGGATTGTAGCATACTTTGAAAAAATAGCATACTACAGAGAACTTGTAATAGCATGTTCATCTTTCACAGCACTCAAAGAGGATGCACAATGTTGATTTTATATCTCCTCTGTTGTTCTGGTACAGACTTACATTACTGCAGCTCTTTCTTTGAGGTTGCTGCTGGGTGGTGTCCTGATGTGAAGAGAAGAGCCTGCTGTATCCTGACCTATGTGGTGAACAGACAGAAAAAGAATCATGTGGGAGGTTTTTGTGGTTACAAGTGTTGCCTTGTAATTTTTAGAACCCAACCACGAAATTTGTACCTTTCTTTTTAAGATTTTTTTTTTTAAAGACAGCACAGGTATCACAGTGTGCTAAATTAAGTTAACCTACCTCAGAGAATTTCCGATTTGTGGTTCCACAAGGATCTGGGTAGATGTCTTCAGTCTCAGAGGACAAAGTAATCAATATACACAGGGAAGTTGAGACTAGTGAGTTAACATTTTCTACTATACAAAATTTGTTGTGATTTTCTGAAAAGAAGCAACAAAACTATTGTGTTGATGTTAACAGCAGAGAGTACAACATCTTCATTCTGTAAAATGACATAAATTCTATGTATTATGGAACCATACATATTATTTAGAACTGGAAAAGAAAATGGTGAGTCTTGTGTGTACAGGCCCTAGAATCGTTATTGACATCTTGTATTGACAATATTAACAACACAGTAATTTACTCCATTCCCACAAAGATAGGGCATTTACTTGCAAAGTATTACAAATGAGACCAATTGAACCTAGGAGGAGGTTCACTTTCTGTGCTGAGTAAGGATTGGACCTTAAGGGCCAATTTCCTACCACCAGGTGGAGCTTGAGAATAATTTTTATGGTAGCAGATCAAAAATAGTCATATTTTGCTGTAGTTGTTCTTCTCTCACTGAGAGAGCTTGTTTTATAATAATGAAGACACAATTTGGTGCCTTTCACTCCGAGTCATGATATTTTTGTACTGCAAAGACTCATGGAGGGGAAAGTTGCTGCAAGAGCCAAAGGGTCTCCTCTGCCTGCCTGTGGCTCCAGTTGGATGCAGCGGAGGTAGGGATGATTTCTGGTAACTACTTGCTATTTCTGGCTGAGTTTCCAAGGGGAAGAACAATCCTATCCTCTTTTTATCTCACTCCTTTAAATACTTGTGCTTGGGTGTAAATAAAGAAAACTGTGGTTAGCATGGATCCTCTTTGGTAGCACTTGTTTCTCTTTCACAGGAAAAGCATAGTCCTGCACCCATGTGCTGTCTCTGAGTCCCTGAGGAAAAAAAGTTGTGTCAGAATCAAACAATACTGTTTTAGTCAGTGGAAACAACTGTATGTGAATACTGGAGAAACATCTGGTTTTAATGTGGTTTTATTAAAGAAGATAAAAATTTGTTCATGTAAACTAACGTAAAAACTTTTCAACTAAATTGGAACAGGATGAACTCTGAAGTTTTTCCTTAAAATTGGAAGAATCATATTAATTTGTGTCAAGCTTCTTTTACAAAAATGTGTACATATATGTATGACATAAAAAAAGATAGGATTTGAGAGAAAGACGAGTTCTCTACTTAAGTGAATAGCTAATTCAGTTTCACTTAAAAGTATAGTTGCAAGCTTAGAAGAGAATGGGGAAAGGAGAGATATTACAGCAAAATGGATTAATGAGAAAAAACCCAACAACAAAGCAAACAAATTAAAGAAATGAGAAAAATATAGAATACAGAGCCATTTTTTTTAAAAGGAGACAGAATGACTAGCTAGTAGTAAGCCCTTGCTGGAGGTGACCTAGAAATCTAAGTTATATCCATATTTTAAAGAAAGGTACAGCACTGAAGAAGCTTCCAAGGTGTAGTGCAGCTGATATGCAAGGGATCCATTCCACGGGAGTTCCCTAGACCTGTAACCCTAGATGTTGGCAACATCAGGGGAACTTGGTGTGCTGACTCTGGGAGAAATTGCATGGAGGGTGGAGCAGAGTGGAGACGTTGTGGCCATGCTCTGTGAACAAGGGAATTTAAAGGTATACAGTGTGTACATTAATAAGCTGCACATGTGGTGCCCTGGGTCAGTGACCTGTCAACTTTGATAAAATGCTGTACTTGGAGTGAACTTTGCTTATTATAATATCATTATAATACTGAAACGCACACCCCTCCAAAACTTACCCACCTCCCAAGGTGCGAACACCCCTCAATGAGCGTGCACACTGAATTTTTCCTAGTCTGTACCTTTAAACACGAAGCGAGAGAATTCTGAACCAATCCTGATAAAGGTATGTATGACTGGAGTCACTCAAGCTCCACCTGCAAAGTAAAACACTATAAAATAGTGTGAAAAGAGCTGGATGTTAGAGGAAGATACCATCACTCCTGACTTTTAGGATCTGCCAACAGGCTGACCCTCTCTTCTCCTTCATTGGGACGCCTTTGGGTAAGATTCGAACACTTGGCTATCCCGAGTGGATCCGCGGGAGTTTTAGGAATCTCTAGAGTTGTTTCATCACCCCATGTGTGTGTAACCCGACTGTAATCAATTTAGTGCACTTGCTTGCAGACAGTGAATTTATCACCGGCAATCCAAAGAACTTGTGCATCTGTTGCTTCAATAAATCACACTATTGATTGACTCAGCCGTGTGTGTGTTGTCCCTGAACGCGACCGTACCTCTGAGTGCGGCCGTGTGAGTTCAGGAGGTGTCCAGCTGAGCAGGTAGTGCGATGTTAGTAGTGCATCCAGACCTGTGACAGTCCAACGAAAGGGGTTGGGCACGACCGGACTATTAACGCTGATTTTGACCATCTGCCTCTTAACGTAACAGTCCTATATTTAGGTTGTAAAAAACTCTTCATTGTGAAGGATTTGCATACCTATTATGTTGAGAAGCTGAAGTTTCTCTAATGTATGCATCAGGCCTTTTGATATTCATCAGAGAGAACTTAAGCTGTGGAAGTGGCCTTTCCTTGTCCCACAAAATTTGGTTCAAGCTTTTCCTCAGAACTAATCTAAGGGCTGCTGATTTTCCTCCTGTCCATTGACATGCATTGTGCAAGTGTTGACTGTGAGCCAGCAAACAAACGCCTCAAGTCCTGGACCAAGGACACCACCACCACCATTGCTGCTGCAGCCAGGGACATGACACAGCTTGGGAGCTCTAGAGCACCTGGCAATGCAAATGGAAAGAGTCTTTCTCCCAGGTCCTCACTGTGTGATGTCTTCCCAATCCTTCTCCTCCAAACTCCTCCAGACCATTTGGCCCACCACGGACTTCATCTGCCTTCTGAAGACGCATTTCACTCTTCACCGTTCTCCCCAGGCACATACCATATCTGAGGTTTCTCTCTTTCTCAGTTAAATATTTGTTTGCTCTTAGCTAACAGGTTCAATCCTCTGTCTCAATATTGCTAAAAGTTCAGGTTTCAAATCTTGATGGAAGAATAATGTTACAGCTATGTAATTTTGTAATTTTGATCTTTTTTCCTTTCTCCCCCTCTCTCTTTTTCTCTCTCTCCCTCTCTCTTGTTTTCTCTCTCTCCCCCTCTCTTTTTTTTCTCTCT
>NW_010523719.1:0-5599 GCF_000687285.1 Phaethon lepturus | reverse complement strand
GCGCCTCGGACGGGGGGCGAGGGCCTGTGCCCGCCCGAGGGGCAGACGGGCGTCGCCCAGGCAGCCGCGGAGCTGCTGCGGCATTCGCCAGGCCTCTAGGGATGGGCGTTTTAATCCCTTGCTCTCTCCCTGCCTCATCGAATGAGCCAAGACGCCCCTCCGAGGGCCAGGCCCGCTCACGGCGCGCGGTTTGGCCCTGCCCGACGGCAGCAGTGTCGCGGCCTGCACGGGAGATGCCTACCTTCCCTGTGGGCACGAAGCGGCAAAGGTGTGGTGGAAGCCACATACAAGCACATACAACAGGCACAGGTCAGTCCTGAACGGGGGTTTAAAAGCTTATATCTTCTCAGAAACTCACCTTGGTTATTTAAGGCAGGGGTAAAAAAAAAAGCACCAGCTTGTGTTACATGACTTAACCCAGCCTTCAGAGTGTTTTCACAGACAACACTTCAAAGAGGCAGGTGTGGCTTACACATTTCATAGGCTCTATGAGCCTAGCACAACTGAAGACATACACTGGCTGCTTTCAAAAGAAAGCACATTCTTTCAGCTACCCTGTGGATTTCTTACAGCTATAGGCATAATAGAAACATCACTTCCCAAAACCAAGACCTCAACAAGCAACCTAACAAACATTGTAATAGCATAGCTCTTGCAGTTTGGTTGGGTTTTTTTTTAAGCATTCTCTTTCTCAGGGCCTATAGACCAAGTGTATTTGTAACCTGGGAGCTATAAATGCCCCATGAGTGTTTTATTTCATCTTGATATTAGCTATCCATTGCTCAGACATTAAACTTCTTTCACAGGCAATAAAGACACAGAAACACCTCAGGCACTTTTATAAGAAAGGATAAAAACATCACTGCTGTGAGAAAACACACCAGCATAAGAAGTAGATTTAAACACTAAGACCCAAAGCAGCAACACACAAAGATCAAAAATAAAAAGCCAAAGCACCAAAACATGTAACAACCCAAGTAGAGCCTCCCAGCATACCCAAGACAAGAGCAGCACCAAGAAAACCAGTTTCTCAACTACATACCCTGCTAAGGGAGGGGTGGCTGTTCTGCTTTTATGTGCTTAAGAAATTGGTTGCAGGAGCCAGTCAATGCTGTCTCCTAGTAACTTCTGTTAGATCTGGGAGTTGTAGCACCTGCTGATAAGCCAGCAGTTGTTGACTTAATGAGTCAGTATAGCAAACAATTCAGAATTCAGTGAAGCTGTGTTATTTCACTCACATTTTGCATCTGAGGATGTGGATTCTCTCACTGGATTGAAAAACTTTAGAGATGCTCTTCATCACTTACATATTTCAACACTTGCCTCCTGTTTTCCTTTCCAATAAAAGTGCTTGATGAGCGGTTGCCAAGATAGAAAGTGGTATTGATTTTTCCAATGACCCAGACCCTAAGTCTCTTCAAGAGTATAAATCAATTTACTGATTTTCTTACGGAAATCTCCATGAGTAGAACCTGCAGAAAGTGATGACTGCAACTGTTTTGCTATGGATTACTTCCCATACTCCCTGTCTCAGGTAGTCTAAAAAAATGTAATGCTTGACATATTTGCATTCAACCTACTGCCTATAGATGATTTAATACATTTTGTAAAGCTTCATCTCTTAGATCAAGCAAAGAGATTTTAGGGACATGTCTTGCAAATACAATAAAAGTGATAATTGGAATAGCCTGGGAAACATTACAGTCCATCTTCTTCATACTAGTATAAGCAGCATTATAGCAGCATGTATGTTGTAGCCTAGAATATTTTAATTCTTTTCCTAGGAGACAAAGCTAGAGTTCTTTCTGCTTTTACAATTCAATTTCAAGTCTACTCTTGCTTGTAGGTTTCCCTACTTAAAGAAAAATGACCACACAGAGGCAGGCGTTCTGTATTTTTATCACTACACAGTCATGAATGGATGCAGTCAACTGGGAATATAAGCAGTCTTTTGAAGTGATTGGAGAATACCTTCAGATCAGTAAAATTATTCTTTGAGCCAGTTTTGTGGCCTTACAATGAGATTTACTTGCCTTTCAGTGTTTTTCTTTCCTTTATTCTTCTTAGAGAATACCAAATACCTAGTGCATACCTGTACAAATACCAACCCAGCTATAGGAGGGCATCAGTGTAACGCTTCATATACAAAATTCTGCAAAGCACATGAAGGAAAGTAATGGGAAAAGTAAAACATTATGTTCTGCTTCCCCTTTATAATTATTTGATGTTGGTATCTGCTACTAGTAACAGTAGAAGGTAAAATAAATAGAGATTAATAGAGTTCTCTATTGTTTTTCTCTGGAATTGTTTTTCACTGTGTGTCTTACTAAACAGGAGGGTGTGCTGTATATGCTGTACATCTTTGCTTTACTAGTTTTAAACATAGGAATAAAGCTAATTTGAAGTACTTAATATTGATCTCCTGATGTTTAGTGGAGCTGAATTAAGATACGTGCCCTGAGGTTCAAACAGAAAGTGATTTTAAAGCATAAGGGAATAGATTGTGGAGACTGCTAGTGATAACATAAGCTTTCTCTATTTGTCATTAAGGAATACGAATACATACATATTTACAAATACATATTCCAGTTGGTTTGGGAGGATGGTGCGGTAAATGGAATGTTCTTCCCCTTGGAATTGTTGCAGTGACCAGAGACCTAGAGCCTGGCAGGACTTGGCATGTTAGCCCTGCACTCTAAGCTTCCAGTGACAGAAAATTCAGTAGTCAGCATCCAAAACAACACAGATATCAGGCCCAAATCCCAAAACAGACACAGAGCTGACTCTGCAGGACTTTTCTTTGGCCCCTATGTTTATGACTTTACCACAGCTAAGTGTTGGTTTTGATCTCTGGTAAGGTAAAGCATATAGGGTTGTAATATCAGCCGTGACAATACTGCTGCTGGGACAATCAGAAGCAGTGTGATGAATTGAAGTCTTTGAATTTGCTGGTGTAAGCACAGTCAGTAGGAAAGCTTAGAGTGGGGCCCAGCGCAATGTTTGTAAAGTGCTGTGAAGATTTCAGAAGCATGCCTTGTTAACGTGCTGCTGCTATTCTTTCATGCATGTCTCAAAATTTTGATTTTTATGGGGATAGCTTCTATACTTACAGTAGGTGAAACAAATTTCCTGATACTTAGGGAAATGAAACAAGAAGCCTAAAAATGTGTAACAGTGGAAAGATATGTGAGTCCTTAATGCAAAGTTCTCCTGTCATTGGGATAACAAGGTAAGAGCTCATCTCTTTACATTTCTGGATGAAACATTTAAGCAATTTTTTTTTCCCCCAAGAACATTATGCATCATTCTTTGAGGATATTAAACAGTGAGAGATGGATTCTTTTTTTTTTTTTTAATGTGTAGTACAGACTGTATAAGAGCAACATTTTGTAGACAAAGAATCTAATCCAGGCAGGATGCGCCTGGGGGAAAAATCCACATTGAAGACAAACTGCAGCAATTACTATCATTTCATTACTATAAATTATTTTCTTAGAAAAGCAATTCTGTGGAATTTACCAGCTTTCAGATAACATTTCAGCTGATTTGCTGCTTTCTGGAGATGCAGTGACTCTACTTTTATGGTGACAGTGCAGACACTTTTCACAAGGATTGGTATGGGAAGAACAAAGGAGAATGCCTGTGAAGGTTGTCACATGCAAGTGTACATGTGAAAACTTGAGAGAAAAGAAGAATCTCAGTTTGGAACTGTATCTTTTTCTACTTCTGCTGAACTTCACCCCATGTAGAATCAGTAGCTTGTACAAAAAGCCACTTAGAGGGGAGGTTTCATGCAATAGCATAGAAAAGGCAAACCAAAGAAGTAGGATAAATCCTGCTGTTGTTCAGCCTTGAATGATTACTTGAGAGCCCCTGCTCTACCCCTCAGTAACTCAGGATCCCCAAGCACTTTCCTCTCTCCCACAAATGTTGAGGAATTCTGTGTACCATCACCCCCTAAACTCAAGCAACCTGAGCACTGTGGTGTTTTCTTTCCCCTGAATGACAATGGAGCAGCACCCTGTTCTGCTTACAGATACTGAGAAATACCCTACACCTTTTTTTCACCATCCAATACATTACACCTAGCCCCCTACTTCCTCTCTTCTCTTCTTAATGAGTTAACAAAAGCCTTGTGAGCTGCTTGGGGCTCTGCTCTTGTGGCCCCCTCTCCCCTTAGCCCCTCCTCTGCTAAATACAGTTTGGATCCCACCTGCTGTGGGGTGGGGTCCCTTCCCCGCCGGTGTGTTAACAGAAGTAATGCACCGTCTATAAAGCATACCATCTGCCCACAGCCCTGCTTGAGGTGTTCCCTGACAGAGCTTTCCTAACAACTTGCCTAATCGTGATCTTTGCGATCACAAGCCATTGTGATGCCGGGTAGGAAAGTGTTACTCAGTTCCCTCATTGGTCTTAGTCCTGTTTCTCCAGCACAAGGTTCTAAGCAGCTTCTTCTACAGTGGTTTGTGAAAATGTGCTGCTATTTTGTAAAATTCATAAAGAAAAACCTTCAAGTCTTTAATAATATCAATTTTTGTAGGTATATAATCCCTGAGCCTTGTAGGAGCTTAATTTGTGTTTATATTATTACTTCAAGAATGTAAATAGCTCTTAATTTTGAGCTGAATAAAAATGTTAAGGCATGTTTGGAGCACTGGTTGTGTAGAGATAACAATTAGCAGCCATTTATTATTTTTAATTGCTATAAAAGGAGAGAAATCCATCAAGTGGATGAGAGGATTGTGCGTAACAGCATACGTAACTATAGCAGGAGTAGTTGTAAGATGAGCCTTATACTACTATAGGGTGATGCACATAAAGAGCCTTTTTGCAAGAGAAAATTCATGTGATGTTTAATATGTACTAACAATTAAAATATGTTTGAAGTTGTGTGATCTTTGAATTTTCAGAAATACTGAGCTTGGAGCTCAGTTTATTTGGGTTAATTTCAAGTATGGTTTCAAAGTCTTGCAGGGGTGTTTAATCTATAATTAACAACGAGTGCTAGCAACCATCTTAGATGAAAACTATAGCTTTAATGAAAGCCTATTTTATTTTTAATAGGATTTGAAGATACTGCATACAAAAATGACATAGCAGTATCTATTTCAGCTGCTATACCTGAGTTTGTTAAGTATTGACACTAAATATGTATACTAACTATAGCTCTAAGTAAAGCATTTGCATGTATAGACATGAGATGTCCTGGCTTCAAACACACTTAATTAATACAGACAGTGTGAGGCTTGAGGTATTTTTGAACCAATCCTAAATTAGAGCCCTTTCTGCCTTTCATATATTATTTATTATCCTGTCGAAGTTTTTTTTATATCCTGCATCATGGATATGTTAATTAACTTGTGCTTTTTCTCCCACAGTCATTTGGCTTAAGACTTAATTAAATAGTGGCTGTTAAGTATAGTTTAGTGAAAGGATTCAGCTGAGTTTGCCTCTTGCTAGCTGAGGTGCACAGGATGAGCACCGAAGCCGCTTGCTCACCCCTTGCTATGTTGGTGGTACATACTTACCTTGGTGTGGGATCCATTCACTGAAGCACAGATCTATCTAGGGCTTGCCAATGTGACGCCAGTCTACAAGA